>NC_043968.1:22940627-23240627 GCF_902148855.1 Sphaeramia orbicularis | reverse complement strand
TGCAGTGTCAGATTTAAATGCTGTGGTGTGTCTACTCACACTCACAACCCAGCGTGTAAATATTACCCTCTCCTCTGTAGCACCCTCGTATTCCCGCCCTCCTCAGACACAGGCAATTATGCTATTCACTCTTTGCCAAGCTCTGCCTCGAACCATGACTCTCTTCCCATTAGAAGTCACTTAAGCATTGTGCTGGAGGAGGCTAGTGGAGTTGTGGAGAGGGTCTTTTTTCAAAAGCGCGCACACACACACACACACCTACACACACACGCACACACACACACACACACACACACACACACTTATAGTACTGTGCATAAGTGGCTTTGCAAGCCGAGAATTCTTGATTTGAGTAACTCAGGGAAGGAGATCTGTCTTAATGTCATTTAACACCTGGTCGGTTTAACACACAGCATGTAGGCAGTCACAAAGATGCATATGGCAATGCATGAAACCACACAAGTGCATATTATGTCATTATAGTGCTACTAAACAAGACTTTAGGAATTATTGTGTGTATCCAGTTATTATTTTGTTATCACTAGAGAAAAAGCATCATATTTTCTTCATGATTTAATGTTGATGTGAAATTTAGTTTTTTCACAGTATGTGTTTTTGCATCCAGCTGGAGCCGACACAGCTGACACTAGTTCTCAAGGTCAGAAAGCATGGGTTGTTTGGACCCAGACTTTTCAAGTAAATAGAAATGTACCCACAGCTGCAAGCGTGAACATATTTATTACAAGTCTAGCTTTAGTTTCTATCATGTGAAGCATCTTTTGATCTTTTGCTCCCTGTCTGTGAGCGCACCCGGCAGGAGGGCCGTAACGCTGGAGGAGCCCTGCCCCGACGCCATCTGTGCAGCTCTGCTTCTCCTCGCTCACCATCACATGACGACTCTAACGTCACCTGCATCACCAGACAGTACATACAGTACACACATTTACAGTAGATTTACTCAACACTTTTTAGTTCATATCAGTGAGACATTGTGACAAATGTAAAATAAAGGAGAAATGTTAATTAAATTCAGTTAAAAGTAACTGTCAAAGTCAGTCACCAGACTGAGTTGCGTAGTTTGGTGGTGGGTCAGACTGGACTTCAGACCTCATGGCAGTGACCCCAAGACCCTTAATACAGGAGAGCCAAGAGAAACAGTGAGGAGGTCCAGAGCCCTTCTGTCTTTGGCTTAATGACCCATGAAAGGGGCTTCATCTACTTCAGGAACCCCTGTCCCCCTTTGTGAGGTACTCAAGACTGGTTTGTTCACTGGTTTATGTCTAGGACTATGATCTTCAACTGGACATTGTTGGTGCATGTAACCATTTGTTTTCACAATAGACCTACTAGACCTATTACTATTATTATTATTATTATTATTATTATTATTATTATTATTATTATTATTAGTAGTAGTAGTAGTAGTAGTAGTAGTAGTAGTAGTAGTAGACTTAAAAAACCTAATAAGTAAGATAATTAATAACAGCAGATGTAACAGTAACAGCTATAAATACAGACTTACACTGAGGCCAGTAGTTTAACAGTAATATCAAACCACAAATGAAGACTATGTTATGGACAGTTTAACTGACTGTTACCATAGTAACAATGGTTTTCAAGTTAGCCTAAAGACTAGAAGGATGAGGAAAAGACAGATTCCAAATTCAGTCGTTGTAATGTAATGCCTAACCTGTAACTAATAACCATGTGTATCACTGTGAGCCAATCGTATCAGTTCTCTGATGTCTGCAACTGTTCCCCTGATGTTTACAACACTAATGCTATTAATGCTGCATTCCCACTGCGTGGAACCAGCTTGACTTGACTTGGATTCCAGATACTGTTCCTGGAGACTGCTTCCATTACAGGATACCACCGACTTTAGAGTACCTGGACGTCATAGCGATGCGGCGTGTAACTTATGTGATGTCTGCTCAGAGAGTTACTGATAAACTCACCCGCTGCGTGTTGCCCCGTCAAACTCGCACTGAATTTTTGCGTCAGCCACCGAGAACAGAAATGTCTGAACCTCCTCAACTGGCTACGGTGTAATTTTGCGGGCTGTCGTCATATGGCTTAACCTACCGCTATATTTACTGTAAACTTCAGAATATGTTTTTTTTTAAGTGGTGGGTCGCACATTGATAACGCAATAACACAGAGACAACTCTCTGACCAGTCAGTGGTCTGCAGTGTTTACACGTCATGTTTTAGTATCTCTTCCCCAGTTTTGGAACCATGGCAGAGCAGATACCAAAAAACTAGTACTGGGTACCAGATTCCAGGTTCTTTTACGTAATGGAAATGCAAAAAGGCCGAATCGAGTCGAGCCGGTACCACATAGTGGAAACGTAGCATATGTCATGTGATTCAGCAGAGTGGATTTATTAACCCCAGTGGGAGAGATTAGTGACATTTTTTACCAAGATCGGCTATTTTTTAACGTTTCTTCAACACTATAAAGAACAAAAGACACATGAAATATTTTGTTTGTTTGGTTCGTGGTTTGGTTTCATGACAGACTGTAGAGCTGCTTTAAATGGACCTCACCTGTTACAACACCTCATAATGTCTCACCAAATGGTCATTTAGGTAATGGTAGATCATATCGGGTGGTGTTGTAATTTGCTAGTCTGTGAACAAGATTTTAATTATCATCACAGAGGCTACCTGATTTTTATGAAACCAACAGTTTTCACAAAATAGTTCAGGGAACTGAACCACTTCTCCCTTAAAACAGATCAGAATAGGGTCAACTGCAATTTTTCATCTTTAGTCAGAATATGAATATTTTTTAAAAATCACTGACAGGTGGATTCGGGAAATGTATTTTCTAGAAACAAGCAAGATAAGCGCCCACACACTGCTTTTCTTAACTTTGATGCAATGTGTTGGTCCTTTTGGCCTGATGAGGGTTGAAAGGCCCAAAATATTACATTAGAGATAAGAGAATGGAGACAGTGTGTGGGAGCTTTCCTTGCAGTTGTTTTTAATCAGTATAGCTTTAGTTAAACTGCTTTCCTCTGTTAAAGTTTCTTTTTTTTTATACATTTTCTCCAAATGTAAGGGTTTTGTGCTCTACCCATGCCCTATCTTTCTGCAATCTTTCATGAAAATCAGTGCAGTAGTTGTTGCACAATCCTGCTGACAGAAAAAACTGACAAATGTGAGCGATCATATAACTTTGTATTATCGTACACAACAATACTCTTATGGGAGGAATGATACATGATAATGGCAACATCAGAAATATAAGAATGATATGAATATAAATACTATCAACAACAATATAAACAATAATAAATAATAAAGAAACAGATAGTGGATAGAAGTTGGACTCATTATTATTAGTCCTGTTGAAGAAAAAACATTAACAATGAATAATGTTTATGGAGGTTTTGGATTTGGACAGAGAGGTGTTGTTTTGTAAGTTGATTTCTTCTCTGCAGGCAGAGCTGTGGGAGTCCCAAAAAGACTTAACTGCTTGGCAGGACCAGAGTGCGTGAAAATAAGTGTCTGCGGTCCCCATTGTGCATTGTGAACAGGTGTCTGTATTTGTTAGTCACATTTTGTACATTTTATTTTGAGTGATGTGGTGTGTTTTATGGATCGTTTTGTATTGGATCTGCTGACTGTTTGTGTTGGTTGTCATGGTAACAGTGTTTTTATTTATATCTGAGTGTCAGTGGAGGGAGATATTGATAGTCAGTGTTCCACATAGTTGGAAAGGCTATTACAGCTTGAGAAAACTTCCAGTCAGGCTGTTAGAATTATGTTTATTTAATCTTAACAACCTTTAAATTAAGGAGATTTAGGATGTGTGCTCTGATACAAAGCTCCAGAATCTTGATGCAGATGCAAATGATAACCATAAACTTGGTATATGAGCAGTGAAGTACAGGAAAAATTATGTTTTGATACCATTTTCACAATTTTGTTTTCTGTTATGATCATTTTGGGTGATTGTCTAGACCCTTTGTACTTCATACTGTATTTGTTTATATTCTATTGACTCGTATTTATAATATTTATTGTTTGCACTTTCTGTCTGTGACCATCATACATTAAAAGGGATTTGAAATTCAACTTTGCAACTGCCTTGGTTTTGGTAAATGTCTGTTGTAGGTCTTTACTAAAAGGTAAAATCTATCCTAGAGTTTCCCTACCAGTGAACATTTGTGTGAGTCACCGTGCCTCACCACTCAAACTCCAAAAGTATGACTCACCGCTAGTGTCTCAGTGTTAGTATTGTCAAAATACTTTCTTGGAGGTGTTTCCAACCTGATAAGAATAAAATTCTGCAGAAAACACTGAATGCATGAGAGCATGAGCAAGAGAATGGCTGTCAGCAGCTTAAATCTAAAAATATCAGCGTTACCCCTTGAATTCCCATACACACAGAACACATGTAAGTTTAACATTTCTTTTACGACCAACAAGAGAAGGTGCTGAGAAATGGTTAAATGTGTCAGATTGAAAGATTTTTTTCCTCCTTTCAAACCAAAATCAGAGCCGATTATTGTGTGTGACACTAGTGTTTCGGTATCTGAGACATGACACCTTTAGTTTTTGTTGTGTCTCTGTCTATATTATAAAAGGGAAGTGGACTCTGTGTGTGTGTCTCAGGCATCACACAAAATTCCAAAAGAGTTGACTGCTGCGGTTTGTCATACTTATGTATTTTTGGTCAAGGAAGAGACTAGCGAAAACGTCAAGTTGACAGGACCAATATTTTGGGAGATATTAGTAATTTTGGAATACAATAGCAATTATGTGCTATGCCCAGAATCATAGAATCATAGAACTGAAGTGGGTTACCTAGCAACAGATAAACAATAGGGTCACATTATCATGGTGTTGAATTTCATGTGCATGTGGTTCCCCACAGGTCAACGCGCTTTTAAACCTGTTTTTCCTTTGCTGAGTTTCACATCTGATCTGTCCAATTACAGGACTTCTAAACAGATACATATACAGTACATACATGAAACACTGGGTTTAGATTGATTATCAGCCGAGGAAATATTGGATCCAGTATTCAGCATTTTTATGTTTTGGTATCTGTATTTTTACTACAATATCCAATAAAATCTGTTACTTTACAACAGGGGTGTCCAACCCTGGTCCTCGAGATCTACTATCCTGCATGTTTTAGATGTTTCCCTCTTCCAGCACACCTGACGGTCATCATCAGGCTTCTGCAGAGCTTGATGATAGGCTTATTACTTGAATCAGGTGTGCTGGAAGAGGGATGCATCAAAAACATGCAGGATGGTAGCTCTCGAGGACCAGGGTTGGACACTCCTGCTTTACAACATAAAGCTGCTTTTCTGGATGAAAACAGAAGAGAAGCAATGATTTAGACAAAAAAAAAAAAAAAAAAAAAAGTTTTATTAGATAACTACTCCTTCTTCTAGAGTGGCAACACAAAAGAATAGAGTAGTTATTAACCATTGAATTAACTAATAACTGTTAAAGATAACTGATTATCAGTTTGAGTAATATCTTTAAAAAAAAAACGTTAATATTCATTAATTCCGACTTCTTAAATGTGAACTATTTTATTTCTTTTTTTTCCCTTCCTTTATGGCAGTAAACAAAATATTTTTGGGATCTGGACCAAAACAAATACGCTACTTGATGTGAGTAAAAATGTAATCTTGATTTTTTTTTTTTTTCTCAACGTTATGAAGGATTTCTGTTTTTAATCAATTGTTTTCTGGCTGAACTGAAGACAAGACTTGGTTCAAAAATCCTCTTTTATGCGGAGACAATATGTCATATGACTGGAGAAACACATTTATAATTCATACACTTCAAGAACCAGCAGGTTGAATTTTGATTTGTTTGCTGAGCAAGAAATATCTCCAGAGGCATAGTCTCAATTTTTCGATTACTTCGATACTTTGAAGATGTCATTTTTTTTTTCCCCCACTATTTTCTGACATTTAATGGACCTAGCAATTAATCAGAAAACTAATCAACATATGAATCACCTCTGACAATAATCATTAGTTGCTGTGTTACTTCTGTCTGTATTTATATTCTCTACAGTTCAGTGTGAAAATTGACAGACAATGATGTTGAAATATTAGTCAGTTGTATTTTGTTTATTTCATTTGATAGTCAACTTACAGGCATTTTATCATAGTTTAGTGTCGGTGTTATTCTAAAACTTAGCACCAAGGATTTCTTTTTTACTATAAACGTATAAATCATCAGTCTCCTTCATTATTATCATTTGATCCCTGCGTAGCACATACATTAACACATACATTAAATTGCAAAGGCCTTAGACAGGCCTTTGTTTTTGTACTGAAGTACTGACTATTTTCCGTGAGCATATGAGCCCTGGTTAACTGTAGTTTGACCCCAATTCATTTTCTTTTGCTCTGCTTTCCAACTGTGACAAACCGCAGGCTGTCGCATATAAACATCTGTTACATCTAACCCATAAACTTGGCATTTTGTGGCGTTCCTGTCATTATTTTGATCTGTTGATGGGGCTTATAAAGGCCCCCAAGGTTTGTGAGGATTGTGGAGTTAGATTTTCAATCTCAGTGTTGATATTTGTGGAGTCAGAATGATGCAGATGTTGCCAAATAGAAAAAAAACATTAAAGCATAAATACTTTAAAAGTCAATTAAACTGAAGGAATAGTTTAATTCCAGACAAGTTGTCCCATTTTAAGACCGTTTTAGCTCATTTGGTTATGTAAGACACTTAGCCTTGAAGGTTTCTCAGGGCAAAGTGTCATAAACTTTCCAAAGCTTTTTGGAGTTGATATTTAACAAAGTTGTTTATGGGTTGTTACATATGAAGTTACTCAGGGGAATGAGGGAGCAGGGGAATGCCCTGAGCACCCCTGTCACCTGACAGCCCACCCACTCTGTTGGCAATGGACCAGAATGGGCACAAGGGCAGAAAGGAAGTGGTTTCTGCCCAGTAACAGCTTAATGCCTCAGGTTCATCACATCTTTGGTTGAAGGTCAGCTTTGGACCAAGGTCAGACAGCAAAACTGATTTTTTTATGGAACCTTTAGTAGAAGTATTACTACTAGATCTACAAACACATCAGCCAATTCTCCAGTGTTTTCTTTTACTTTATTTTATGTAAATGTTTTGTCTTTTTTCCCCCACATTATTATTTTGTATGTTTATACTGGTTTTCTAATGAGCAACACGTCACTATAAGTTGGATCTCTTTTAATACAAGTGACAGTGAGTCAATAGTGATTTGTATAAACAGGGAGACCCTTATATTTACAAAGATAGGACCATTTTACCATTTTACCTCTGATTACTCACTTCGTGTTGTTGCCAGTTGTGACTCGTAGCTTCACAGTAGCTCATTTGGTTCATCATTGAAAACAACTGTTTGTAGCAACTATACATAGCATGTAAGTCACCAAGCATAAAAATAAGTTTTCTTCCTCGGGGCACGATGTCCTTTAAACAGTGTGATAGACTTATGTGAGTTTGGTCACAGGTGTATGTGGTTGGGGCCTATTTATAAAAACCCTATTCTGGGAGGAGATCTAAAAGGTTATGGTAAAGTAGTGCAAGAGGACAGGGAGAGTACTGGAGGGATGAATGGGAACATCACTCTAATGTAAGAAAAAAGGACCCACAGACCCAGTTAGAGCTAGAAATCGAGTCAACATGTTTTTCCATTTCACCCTCGATCTCTACTCCGCTCTGTTACATTTGTTTCATCATTTTCTTATTTCCACTAAAGTGACTCTACTTTTTGGGCTCGTACCATCCTTCCCTTGGGTCACTCTGTTTGTGTCATGGAATCAAGTATCTCCCATTAAATCTAACTAAATCCTGAGGCACAAATAAAAGAGCCACAGCACTGTATCATTCAGCAGCTAAAGACTTGTACTTATTCAGGGCACACACAGTCAGCATAGTGAGAACATTTTACCTAAATAAAAATATTTAGCTTTTGTTTCTTAACTGCAGCCTACTACTAGTTCTCAACCAAATTTTAACATGTGTGTTTTAATGACACGAAAGGATGCAAGATGTAAGAATATAGCGCGCTTAGTTGTAATGAGTTAACAGTGTTACACAATTTCTATAAAAAAATCAAAAACTTACTTTCAAAGTCAGTTGAAACTAGGGGTGTGCGATATGACGATATTAGATTATGAAGGATTAGAACACATCAACAATCCAACAAAGCAGAGAGACTGTGGAATCATCTATAATGTGATGTTGTCAGAGCCATAGAGTATTTAACAGATCTGGATGTTGTTATATGCCGATGCACAGATGCATCATGTCAGTTCGCGTCCACATTGCGTGGATTTCACATTGTGTTGTGGGAGTTATAGATATGATTCCCTTCAAAACAGTCAAAAACCAGGGATTCGAAAGACTGCTTAAAGTAGTATGAGCTGCCCAGCCACAAATGCTTCTCCAGCTCTGTTTTGTACTAATAGCCTGTGAGTTCGGGATTTTTTCGGGATTTTTTTTTTCTCATCCTCTCCTGTGCTCACCCCCACCCCGGTTGAGAACCACTAACATAAGGAAATTGTTTAGTTGCGCTGTTCAGAAAATGGCAAATTAGTCTCAAAGATCAATGTAAAGAATTGTCATAAAAGTCGAGGTTGTGATTTTATTTTTAAAAAATCGTGATATGATATTTTTGCCATATCACCCACCCCTAACTGGAACATACTCTTGGAATAATCACAAAATTTTCAGGTGATGACAAGATGTTCAATGCCCAATAAACATTCTTAAATCAGCTCTAACCAAACTTTAAATACTAAAACATTTTATTTGTATTAAAATTTACATAAAATTAAAAACACAAAATATAACAGCAATTGCAAACAGCATGCAAAACTCTCAGCATCATGCATATTAATCATTTCCCATCAATTTACAGTTTAATGCTTTACATCAATTCACAAGACACTCAACGTCAACTTGCACAGCACGAAACTCTGATTATTTAATCACTCATAAAAGGTGCTTGTGAGAGGTTGAGTGATTTGATAAAGGCAGATCAGTGCATTAGTGCAGAGCAGAAGGAGGTGGCAACTATGGAGAAGAAGGTTCTGTTGCCCCAGGTTTTGCTGCTTCGTCCTTAATGGTGGAGTCAGGAGGTTGGAGTCAGATGAATGGAGTTTACACGAAAGAGTGTAATGATGAAGCAGTCTGTGAGGGAGGAGGAGGCCTGGTTATGAAGAGAGAGGAAGTCGAGATTATGTGATGTGTGGTTACAGGACTAGGAAGGGGTTAAAAGATGAGCAGCAGAGTTTTAGTTCATGTAGGACATTGGATGATGTACCATAAGATACTTGAGTAGATGGTTGTGGATCTAATTATCAGGGTTTCAGCAGAGTGATGGATGAGGACAAGCGATGGTTTTAAGTGGAAAGGGCGTTGTGGTGATTTGATTAAGATGCTGTTCAAAGGAAAAGTTGTTGGCTGAGACGTGTGACTCAGATGTTGCTTATATGTGTTGGTGGATAGAGTGGAGCTGATAGTCAAGCAGAAGTTGGGATCAGTCTGTGGTGTGGGATCTGGGTCCAATAGACACTTTACTTACCTTGCCTCCAGTGTCATACACACTGTTGTATGAATCTATATGAATGTTAGGTGGTGGTCAGAGGGGCTGTTTGGTGTGGACTGGCATCCATGCTTCCATCGGTCTGCCTCAGGGCAGGTGTGGATACACATGTAATTTACCACCACCAGTGTGTGAATATGAGAGTGAATGAATAATGGATGTATAATATAAAGTGCTTTGGGTGACGTGAAAAGAGCTATAGAAATCCATTCCATTGTTATTACCTCCGCCAAGGAACGGCAGAGGTTATGTTTTCATTGGGGTTTGTCTGTTTGTCTGTGAACAAGATAACTTAAAAAGTTATGGATGGATTTGCATGAAATTTTCAGGAAATGTTGATACTGGCACAAGGAACAAATGATTACATTTTGGTGGTGACTGGGGGGGGGACTGATCTGCCTTGTTGGAGGTCTGCGCTCTTCGAGTGTGTTTCTAGTTGTTATTATTATGATTATTATGATTATGATGATTATGATTATTATTATTATGGTTATGATTATGATTATGATTGTGATTGTGATTATGATTATGATGATTATTATTATTATTATTATTATTATTATTATTATTATTATTATTATTATTAATCAGAATCAAAATAATCAGAATCAGAATAATGACGATTTTGATTTATCGGTCGGGTGCATCCATAAATTTTAATTCAGAGATGAAATGAGTGGTGTTGGTGGTGGAGGTAATGAATTGAAGATGTGAAAATTCATATTGTTACTAAGGAAGGGAGAATATTTATTGGAAGAAGAGGAGAGGATCAAGCACAGAACCAAGGGGGACACCTTGGATATAATCTTCCATAAAAATGTAGAAATTTTCTTTCTTTTTCTCGGTATAAATAAGATCCAGCTATTGGATGGAGGACACAGAAAAGTTTACCAATAATGACTATGATTTCCATGAATCTCTGAATCTTAAAATATATTCAGTTAAAAGAATATGCATGCTCTTTACCATTTCTCCACTGGGTCAAAATTTAGTCTGCATTTTACAGTCTAAATGTTGTCAAAATATTGTAATAATTTTGGTGTATGCAAAATTCAGAGAACAACAACATAAAGCTATCACACACACAATCTAAACCTTTAGAAATCAGGGGACAATTTATAGCTTGGTCGTAACTTGTGATTTTATAAAATGTGACAAAATTCTGAGTCAGTAGATTATAATCTTACCATGAAAAATTGCCACAGGATCCTTTGACCTGAGCTCCCAGTCCTAGCAGGTGTTGATCATAACCTTGCACTTGGTGTCCTCCTTGACCTTCCTATTAGTGACTTTCACCATGTGCCCCCTTGCATTGTTAGTTTGTAGTTATACATGTTGTGTGTCTGAGTGCGGGCAACAGTGTCAGGAGGGACTTGTAAAACTGTCACGTTGTGGAATGAAAGGCGCCTGGCCCAGAGGACAGCGATTAGAGCCTTGAAAAAGGTCATGCTTTATGGGCTTTTCTTTTAACCCCTCCAAATAGGGGTGATTATGGAGGAGGGCACAAATTCAGTGACCTGCTGTCATACAACACAGCCAACCTGACGCTCCCACAATAATAGTCACACAGCCTTGTAATGCCATGATATTTGTGATCCTCAAATGGTTAATGGCATCCATGACCCTCCGCCATGATCACGGGAATACTGAAAGACCCTCAGTGTAATGACTGAAACACCTGTTCCCACTGGAGAAGTTGTTTTAATAATATAGAAGGAGCTGATGTTGATATGCTTGGTATGTTTTAGGGTGAGCAAAGGTTACGTCTTGGGTCAATGTGTTTACTTTCTACAGGTTTGGTGTTGATATTTTTACTGAGAGACATTAGTTCACAAAAAAAAAAAAGTGTTGAAAACTAAAATCCATTCCAATGCTTTTTTAAAGAATACAATTAAATAACATTTGACAGAAGTCTTGAGCTCATTTTCTGACCTTCAACATTCACTTTCTGTAAAAGAATATGCTTTGTATAATCACTTTTTCAAGAAGAGAATTAGATTACTTGTAATCCTCTAAAATGCACTGCACCCAATTTGTATCCACATTCTACTATTTCTTTAGGTATCATTTGTTTTTTTCTGATAGCCGATATTTCACTTTGAAACCAAACGCCTCTCCTAAAAGACTGAAAGACATCTCAGAGGTCAATTCAGTTCGATTTTCTATTTTGAGGAGGCTAGGAAAGATAAGTTTGGAGTTTAGGCTGAGAAAGGAGGAGGTACGAGGAGTTCCTGTCATTGGGACAGAGGAAAAATAGCCACGGGGCTCGGATCTTAACCACATCTGAACCACTGTGTACTTCTGCCAAGTACGAAGCCATACTACAAAATAGCACTTCTTTTTTCACCTCCATCCCGTTCTTGGAGTACTCATCTGATGGCATCATGGTCGACCTCTGGCCTTTCCATTTAATGTGCAGTGTGTTCCAGTAGCAGCCTACTGTTACAACAAAATGAAAACAAATGAGGGTGGCTTTAAGCAATAATCAGGTGTCTCCCTGATCTTTGAATCATAAGTTCTTCTAAAAATGTAATAGAAACAGCAGGCTGTAATAAAAGGAAAAAAAAAACTCTTTTCACAGATGTTTAGTTGTAAAAACATAAGTCAACTAATTAGAGCAATGATCTCCCAGTATTTCTCAGGGCTTTAATTATCTGACTGGTATTTCAACAGGCTCTCTTGGTGAATACACAATAGCACAGCAATGGTTCAACAAACATACAATAAAAACTTCACCCAGAGCTGACTGAATAAAAGAGGCTTGAATAAATAGCAGATAAAGTGGGAAGTATAATGTTTAAGTTCTTTGAAATGCTGCAGAATCCCAAAGTGCCGACACTTTTCTGTGTAATCAACTGTAAGCCTGGACGCCGGAGAAGCAAAAAGGAACATGGTGTGTATTATTACCTCTCCACAGTATCCAGGGACATGACAGCCTCAGTAAATCACCGGAAGGGTTGAGTGGTCACAAAGAGAAAGCCATGGGCTGAGGATGATTACCCATCAGTGGGATCAATTTTTATTTGGGACAGACACCTGTCGCCACATAATGGCAGAATAACGTGCGTTGCTGTGGCATGACAGATGAGTTTGTCTGCGACTGTAGAGGTTGGATGCACTCCAAGCCTTTTGGGATGTCCTGTTTTGTGTATGAGTGTGAATGAATCACTGTGTGGGAATACCGCAACGGAGCTCTGCTGCTCTGGGACAACACATAGGGCTGTAACCTTAAAGCATGCCTATCATCTGAATGGTGTCTATTTTCATCAAGGACCTGCAGCAAAACTTAAACAAAGTGAGGGCCTTACAACTAATCAGAAGCTTTTCTTTGTCCTATTTCCAACTGAAATAATGAGTGAAACTCTTCATACAAAGGGTTGATGTTCAAAAGACAAAATGAAAGGTTGTCTGGGTCCACACTGTAAAGATAGTATCACAAGCTCTGTTAACCTGCAGAATTGCGTTTGTAACCCATAAAGACCCAAACCTCCACCGGCGACCAAAACCATCTACTGATCAAAAATGTTTAATAACTTCTGATCCACTAATCCTATCAGCACATGAAAATAATTGGTGTAAAATACAGTTTTTCATATTTTCATGGTCATCAAAAATGACCCATTTGGACGTTCAGAGGCTCCATAGTTACTGTGGAAACATTATCATCTTCTACAACACAGATGTCAAACATGCGGCCTGGGGGCCAAATCCAGCCCGCCAAAGGGTCTAGTCTGGCCCTTGGGATGAATTTTGTGAAATGCAAAAATTAAGATATTAACAATTCTTTTAGTTCAGGTTCCACATTCAGAACAATGCAATCTCAAGTGGGTCAGACCAGTAAAATACTATCATAATAACATAGAAATAATGACAACCTCAAATATTTCTCCTTGTAAATGTAAATATTTTCATGTATTTACATTAAAACAAAGTATAATTTTGCAAAAAAAAAAAAAAAAAAAGAATAATCTGAACAAATACAAACCACCTGAAATGTCTTAAGAGAAGTAAGTACAATTTTAACAAGATTCTTTCTGTTATTAAATGTTTTGTGTATTTGTAGATCCACTGTGATCTGTAAGTTATAATGTACATGTGTAAATGATAAACTGGGGCAGAATATTGTTAAAATTACACTTATTTTTTCAGTTTGTTCATGTTATTCACATCTTTTGAAACGATAGTTTGTAGATGTAAACCTTTTCATAATGTAATTTAACTTTTTTCACTCTAAAACACAGAGAAAAGTTTGGAGTCGACATTATTTATATATAATTATGTTATTATTTCACTGGTTCGGCCCACTGCAGATCAAATTTGGCTGAATCTGGCCCCTGAACTAAAATGAGTTTGACACCCCTGTTCTACAACATTAATTTATCAGTAAAACTCATGAAGTTAGATCAATGACAGTGGATGGATACATTTATTTTTATCTTCAGTTAATGATATCTTAGTTGAAAAAGTAACTTTTTCTTGAGTTTTCTCTGTTTTTGATATAAAAACCTTCAACTTTACTCTGAACTTTAATGAACATCTACATTACCAGCAAATTAAATATCGGAAAATACATGATTTACACTGAAAAAAATGCAAAATAAGGAAGATAATATTACAATCAATGGTAAGAAATCACTTAAGAAAGGTTAAATATAGAGAAAAATTCATTTGGGAACTGTCACAAAAGTAGCACTGGGTCTTTATGGGTTAAATTGAAAAACACCACGACACTGTTAGTCACACCTTCCAATAACCTGTGTCAGTTAACAGCATGTGTATGTATTTTATCAGAATAAAACTAGCTGAGAAAAAGGACATAAAGAATGAGGAATTACTTATGAAAGCAGTAGGGACAGTGGGTAAAACACCAGTTTTCTCTTTGAGTCTTTGGATTTTACCTTAAACATGTTCTAGTTGGATCTGAAACTACCTTCAACATTGAAGGTAGTAAAGTTTTCTGAAATATTTGATGGTGGTTTACAGCTTTGAACATAAAATCTATAGCTATTGAACTAAACCACTATTATGACTATTATTACTACTACCCATATATGTCTCATCTGTTGTATAGAGTTAGCTTTTGTATATTTTTTTTTGTATGTTTTGTTAATCTCAGAAGTTCTAGTAGTACTTTAGTAGCACATGTGTATTCATATTTTATTCTGAAGCCTATGCACAGTCCTAATTTTTCTTTAATACTCTGTGTGATATTTTTTATTAATTTTTTTTCTTATACAGTCTCTTTTGCACTAAGTGTTTTGCTACTAAATTAAATTGAGCTGCTAAACTGATTTTTATTGTTCCTATGACACTAGTCGCTTTTCCATTGACCCTCAAATTGTGCGAATATAACTTGCGCACAAAAATGTACCTAATGAAAAAAAGACAATTTCGCCAAAAGTCTCATTTTTTCATTAAACGTTTTTGCGCTGGCAAGAGGTGGTTTTTTGGGTGTAGCGCAAATGGTATATCCTGCAAAATTGCAATGGAAAGACGTTTTTTCGCAACTAGAGTCAGGTGAATTAAAAAAACGGATGTTGACGTATGTTACAACAAGCAAAGAAGAGGAAGAAACATGTCGCGGTAAGAGTGGACACACGGGAAACCTGATCATTTTTTAATTTAGTACGAGATAGAGGGGTAATATATAATAATAATGAATATATCTGTAAATCAACACAATATTTACATTTGTCACCATGTTTATGGAATGACTTCTTGTGTCATCTCATGATAATAAATAAACAAATCATCGCATTTGTGATTTAATGGAAAAGCCAACATTACGCACTTCCATTTTTTCGACATTTAGTAAATATTGGTAAAGTTTTGCGCAGATACCCAATGGAAAAGCAACTAGTGACAAGTTCTATTCTATTCTATTCTATTCTATTCTATTCTATTCTATTCTATTCTATTCTATTCTATTGTGTTCTATTCTATTCTCTTTAAATATGTGAATTTAAGATATGGAATGAAGAAGTTAAAGCAATATGTGCTGTATATTATGCTAGAATAAATAGAAAGGGAGCAGGACATTAAAAGGAGAGTACACTTCTCCGCGTGGAAATGTGTGTTCCTTTAGTCTCCCCAGTTTCACTAATGTCTTTGTGCCAAATTGCTCTCTAATGCCATATTAAACCATGCATCGCCTGAGTTTTATTTCTCAGAACCTGCTCCGCTCGTCATCTTTCCAATCAGCATATATTCCCTGCTCATGTACCGGTGAGAGCAGCAGAGGAAGTCATCTCACCTGTAAAAGAACAAGGGTGATCAGTCAGAAGCAGAAGAACACGATACGGAAAACACAGACTCTCCAGAGACCAGCTCAAGCCTGAACTAGTCTCTGGTGCTCTCTCACTGACTTTGGCCTACATTCACAACCTTTTTTCCATAAGTAGAATATTCTTTGATGTGGGCTATCCTTAGCATGTGTTGCTTTGGGATATGAGTGTGGTGACAGTCAGGGCTGAAGTCAGTCTCTTGATCCATGTATTAACAAATGATGTAGACAACAACCACCTGTGTGAATCTGTAGGTCTGTGATATGTGCTGAAGTCTGCACGGTTGGAGATCTCACCATATTCTAACCCTTCTTTCTCAAACACTGTATCATATAGTTAGTGCAGGGTTTCTCAGTGTTTTTTGAACCACGCCCTACTAACGGCATCATGAGCCTACTGCCCCCCCTCCCCATACAAATAGTGGAACGGGGGGTGGCGGGATGGTATGTAATTCTAAAAGTAACGTGGCAAACCTGTGTGGAGGACGTGGTGGGTTATTTAGCTCTGTAGATAAAGCTGTGAGAAAGTGAGCTCACCTTATCATCAACTACCTGCTGCCGGTGATGTGATGTACCGGACAACATGCACCCCACCCCCCACCCCCTCTCATGGACCTCAATCTGTTAGTGGGAGAGAGTATGTGCAGAGTGATTTATAATGTGATGTACAACAGTTGTCGCTAATGCACCCACACACACAATGATGTCACTCGCAACCCCCCTCCCATGTGCTTGCACACCCCAGGGAGAGTAACCCCCCCCCCCCCCCAGCTGAGAACCACTGAGTTAGCACATTGAACAGCCTCAGGTGACCAAAACCATTTACTGATTTAAAATGTTTAATAACTTTGGAACCACTAATCCTATCAATACATTGAAATAATTCAGGTGAAATGCAACTTCTCAGCTTTCATCGTCATCATATTTGACCTGTTTGGATGTTCAAAGGCTCTGTCCTGAACATGGAAACACCATCAACTTCTGCAACATTGATTTATCAGTAAAACTCATGGAGTTTGACAAATGACAATGGATGCAGATGCTTGACTTTATGTTCTGTTCATGATCTATTTTGCAGAAAAGGTCACTTTTTACATGGTTTTCTCTGTTTTGATATAACTTTTGAATTTACTCTGAGCTTCTGTACATGATCAGTAAATGAAACATTGTAAAATAATTTTCACTGAATAATGAATCCATTCATTCATCTTCTGAACTGGTTTTTTTTTTTTTTTTTTGGCCCGCCACCACCCCCCCTCATTAGAGGACAACTTTGTTTTACATTTAAATTATTTACAAACAGTGATGACTCCCGACTGACCCATATCCACCCCATCCCTTATACTGTGATAGCCCTAATATTGTGAAGTAAGCAGTGAACAGATAATGTCATGAGCAAAAACTGATTGGACCAATTAGATAAAATTGGACAGAATTGGACCGATTGATTGGGCAACACGGTGGTGCAGTGGATAGCACTCGTGCCTCACAGCAAGAAGGTCCTGAGTTCGATTCCAATACCAGTCAATGAGGGTGGGACCTTTCTGTGTGGAGTTTGCATGTTCTCCTGTTCTGTGTGGGTTCTCTCTGGGTACTCCAGTTTCCTCCCACCATCCAAAGACATGCACTGATAGGTTAATTGGTTAATCTAAATTGCCCATAGGTGTGAATGTGAGAGTGATTGTTTGTCCCTATATGTTCAGCCCTGCGATGAACTGGCGACTCGTCCAGGGTGTACCCCACCTTCACCCCTATGTAGCTGGGATAGGCTCCAAGCGACCCCTGTGACCCTAGTGAGGATAAAGCGGGTTCAGAAAATGAATGAATGGACCGATTGAACCGGTTTATCCTCAAAAGGGTTGCAGGGGTGCTGGAGTCTATCCCATCTACCTTTGGGTGAAGGCAGGGCACACCCTGGACATGTCTCCAGTTCATCACAGGGCTGACATACAGAGACAAACAACCAGTCACTCATATTCACACCTACGGGCGATTTAGATGAACCAATTAACCTACTAGTGCATGTCTTTAGATGGTGGGAAGAAGCTGAAAAACCCAGAGAGAACTCACGCAAACATGGGGAGAACATTCAAACTCCACACAGAAAGGTCCCTGGTCCCTTGGAATTGAACCCAGGACCTTGTTGCTGTGAGGTGACAGTGCTATCCACTGTACCACCGTAACATGATAATGTATAGTGATAAATCACTTAGCAAAGTTAAACGTAGAGACAGAATTCATTTGGAAGGGCCACAATAATAGCTCTAGGTCTTGAAGGGTTAAATGAGTTTTACTTGGAGTAAATGAACATTAAAACTGTCAGCCTGTCCCAGGGCAGCCGCGGCTACAAATGTAGTTTACCACCACCAGAGTGTGAATGTGAGAGCGAATGAATAATGGGTCAATAATGTAAAGCACTTTGGGTGTCTAGAAAAGCGCTATATAAATCCAATCCATTATTATTATTATTATTATTATTATTATTATTAATAAAACATCTATAAATGTATAAGACAAAGTAACCCCTATATTAGAAAAAAATGCTCCCTTTACTGCTTCACACTGTTTTGGGGCCCTGTTTTTAACCCCATGGTATCATATGAATCCTGATGGGGCTAAATATCACGGACTAGTTAATTTGAAAAAGAAATGGTGCCCTGGGTAGTCATTCCCACTTCCCCGCCTGGCTTAAGTAGATCCAGTTATATCTGCGGAATTATTACATTTTCATCTTATGTGTTTAATCCATGCCCAGGGTTTACATCCTGTTGTGAACAGTTGAGTTCTCTCTCCTCTGTCTTTCCTGATCTCTGTTGGCTGGACTTGCTTCTAATGATGGTCATTTTGTGTAATGATACATCTGAGGCCTTGTTTTCTCAGTAGCTTGAGGGCAGTTTTTACAGACAATTTCTTCAGCTGGAGTCGACTAAACAGTTTATTAGCTATGAATAAGTATTTGAATAATACCATCTCATTCACATCAACTTCTACAGAGGTATTCTATTTGGCAGACCTATATGTTCATTTGCTTTGTGCTCTTTTCTCTTTCCCTCATCCTTTCCTCATTATTCTCTCCCTGTGTGCTTTATCTTCCATATAATCCCTACCGAAACGGTACATATCCCCTCACCAAGCGCAGTAAGACAAGATGTGGGGCAGTATTGCTCCAAGTCTGCCTGGCATTGATCCTTCTGGCAGAGGCTGTTCTTCAGTCTCCTTTGAAGGCAAAGCTTTTACACACTTTTTAATGAGACAGCGTGTCTCCTCGTCCACACAGACATATGAAGCATGTACGATCCCTGTGAGAGGGCCTGATGGCTGTGTTTCCCGTGACAAAAAGAGTGGTGTGTTCATGTTTACCCAGAAATCCTTTCAAGTGTTTGTTGTTCAGGAAAAGCTGGTCTACTCACATGGCTTCCCCCTTTTCACCCCTATGGAGGTGTGATGATGTTTGAATGCAGGTATTTTTAGAACATTAATGAATTGAGTTAAAGTGTAAAATGGCTGCCACGGGAGGTCAGACACTGGTCATTTGTCATCAGAATGAAGTAAGCGAGCTTGAAAGACTGAAATAGCTTTGTTTGGAGTGCCAAGTCATCTCAAGGCAATCTACTGGAACCAGAGGGCCCAGTATTTTTGCAGGCCAGACTGGGGAGCCAGGCTCTCCATCTTTTCCCGGGTCTCCTTCATCTTTTCATGTCACACCAGGCCCTGAGGCATTGTCCACCAAACACAAAGACATAAAAATCTTCTCATATTAGAACTTGTCTTTCCCAACTGTCTAATAGTGCCTGTGAGCCTTGCACGATAGTGTGGGATATATAAAGTGCCCTCTTTCCCCATGGTGTATAAAGACGCCTCTGGCTGAACATGTTCTCCTTTTTGTTCCACAATTTACAGGTATTTCACCAGCTCAGTGTTCCCTCCTGTAATACTCTTTGGGGGCTGAAGGATGGGTTGTTTTAATGGGTGTGTCCATCCAAATAACAAAGAAAGAGTCTGTTGTGCTTAAATCAGGCTGTATCTCACCTTGCAGGTAGTTTACTTCTATTTGTCCTGATTTTGAGCATTAATGAGCTTTAATGGTGCTTTGAAGCAGCAGCCAACAGCTCGAACCTCCCTCTAAGGGAGAAAGGAAAACACATACCTTCGAATACATGTTCAGGATTCACCCATATAACCCATTTTTTTTGCAAATGAAAAATTGAAGCTTTTCCTCTCAAGTGCTGCCTCATGGTAATTTTTTTTACGATTAAATTCAGGCTTTTTCTACCCTTGTAACACATAGTAGTTGCAGCAGTGTGTTTTTTTTCACAGCACCCAAGCCAAATCAAAAGAGAAAAAAACTATGTGGTGAGCTATTTGAAAGTCTATGTTTGTACAAAATCACAGTTCAGATCCTTTCACTATTAGTTTATAGATAATACTAAATGATTATTCATTTTATGACACACAAATGACCACAGTTATTTCAATCTTAATCCCCTGTATCCCCATTCGATGTGGATTAATACAGTGGTCTGTCAGTCTGTCCATTAGGTTTTTCCCTCCAGACCATACTTTCAAATCCATTCAGTATTTTCTTCTTTGTTTTTTTCCTGTTGCTCTTCTGCTTGTTGTCCATTAGCCCATTCTTGTTCATTTGTTTGTTGCTGACTGTTTGAGGGTGTCATTTTCTGGAATGACTCATCTCCTCTTGTAAACAGGCAAAGTCAATCACTTGAAAACAAAAAAAGGTAATATCAGTAACACTTGGGGAGACGTCGTTCTCTGATAATTGCTCATCTAAGTGTCATTTGAAATCCTACAACCTGTGTTTTTAATAAACATTATAATGATAACCCTTAAATATAATGTGAAAATGCACAGTGTATAGTCAAATACCATTAAAACAAAATTGCCCAAATTGCTATGGCAGCGCCTGAACACCCATAAACCTAAACCAGTGGTTCTTAACCTGGGTTCGATCAAACCCTAGGGGTTCGGTGAGTCAGTCTCAGGGGTTCGGCGGAGGTCAAGACACACACTCGACAACAGCAGAAGTCACACTGATTTGCAGTAAATATTCATTATTATTGTAGCCTGATGGAAATTAGGTGATGGGTGTGTGTCAAAATGTTAAAAATGATAAATAGCATAAATACAATAAGTTCATTATTGGAATACATAAGGTTAAAAATGAAAACCATTTCAGTGTGGTAGTATTAAAAAAGGTCATGTCTTTGTGAAAAGGTATGTAATTTGTTGTGAGTTCATGCACTGTATTGGTTTTGTTCTTTGAACACAGTGATGTTAATGCACGGTTCATTTTGTGCACCAGTAAAACATATACCTGTGTCTTGAATTTGAAAAAAAAAAAATAATTATTTTTAATAAAGAAGGGTTCGGTGAATGCACATATGAAACTGGTGGGGTTCAGTACCTCCAACAAGGTTAAGAACCACTGACCTAAACAAAGCCCTTAAATTACCGTCATGTGTTACCTGGACCGCTTTCACCAGATAAACCACAGCTCTCCAGAATCTTTAATTAGTATTGCGACTGCTTACTTAGCTAGTAGTTGCTATGGGTAACAGTGCAGTCACAGACCCATTTTCTGCCTCAAGAGGTACAGTTCTTCTGTGGGTCAAACGTTAAAGGCCAGCAACATGAACACACTCTCTTAAAACAGCACAGAAGTCACTGAGTCAATTGAAAGCCTTTCTCTTCTATTCATCTGCCAGTGTGACAGCAAATGGGGAAGCTGGCTTCATCCTCTCGGAGGGTTTGTTGTGAAGAGCTCACAGTGTCATGAGGGAGCTACGGAGAGGTGAGGGGTGGGGGGGTGATGTGTGGGCTGTTTTTAACTGGAGTGCAGCGAAGCGTATCGTCCACTCTATACTCACAGACAGCCTCATTGGTCACCATTTACACATGAAGAGATCCATTGGCCAGCGGTCATTTATCATCTTATGATTCTGCACAATATGGTGAGAAATCGCTCCTCTTGTACCACTTATTTCAATTCTGCTACTACCACTACTACCAAGACCACTTTTTCTATATATACTGAAAGTGTTTCATCTTTTACGATTGAACTATATCAACTGCTGTGAGAATATTTTATTTCATTTTGTTGGTGTCATGGAATTGACTGAGATGTGATGGAGGGTTTTAGGAAAGCCATCCAGTTTACATTATCAGGGTTTGTATTGTTTATTATATTGTTTAGTTTGACAGGCAAAAGG
The DNA here is from genome assembly GCF_902148855.1 of Sphaeramia orbicularis. Taxonomy (NCBI): domain Eukaryota; kingdom Metazoa; phylum Chordata; class Actinopteri; order Kurtiformes; family Apogonidae; genus Sphaeramia; species Sphaeramia orbicularis. Next base: position 23,218,528 of record NC_043968.1, on the reverse strand, counting down.
CAGACAATAAAAAGTAAAGTGAGTGATATAAATGGTAAAGTGTTAAAAACAGCTGGATTATAGTGTTAAATGTATTAAATTACATTTGTAGAAGGGAACAATACATATATAACTGGTAGCTAATTAAGTAATTAAGGCCCTGTTGTTTTTTTTTTTTTTTTTGTCAAAATGTATATGATTCTAAATTGTTAATAAGATATTTTATTATTCTAACCATTACTTAACACAGCTTTTATTGAGTAAACATTAACTTTTCATTATGTTTATATGTTTATATAAATTATGTTTTGCGGAAAAAAGTAAGACGCACACCTGCAGTGACTGAAACCAGACAATAGTAAGTAAAGTTATAAGTACAAGTGCACTTTCTGCAGTTGTTGTCTTGGCAGAATTCTTCTAATAGTGCTACTATCACTCCTGTTTCCAGGTCCACCTCTGCTAATACTTTCAATATGTTGCAATATTGTGTCCCTGAGTACATAAAACACCATCAGCAATAATTTGGTCAACTGTCACAATTTTGTGCAAGTGATAATAGAGAGCAGAGGATGAGAATGAAGGGGATAAGTATCAATCAATCAATCAATCAATCAATCAAATTTTGTTTATATAACGCCAAATCATAACAAAAGTTATCTCGTGACACTTTACATATAGAACTGGTCCACACCAATCTCTCAAGTCAATTAACAGAACCCAAGAACAGCTACAAATGTTAATGATAAAGGAAAAAAACCCTCTAATTTGATGCTAACCACAGCTATCATGTTAGCTCACAGACTTTCTTTCCGCTGTATCTGCCAAACTAGATCTTTATTCATTCCCCTGTTATAGAATAAAGGTTTTATGGGGTGTTTCACATCTTCATATTTTGTGTTTTGTCCAGTTCAGCACATGGCCGAGCACAAAGGGATGCAATCATCTACTGTATTTGGACCAGGAGCTAAAACAGGATTTAGGACGACTGAAAATTATGGAAAATTGCACCATTGGGGCTCAGAAATAGGTTTTACATCACCGTTTTGTCAGACGTAACAGACACAGCTACACATGGGGTGTACAACAATGATAATTTAACTGTTACTGCTTCTTCATGCAAATATTTCATTTCTATTATAATACAAACAAGTATCTTTCCTATCTGTTGGTTGAAGTGGTTCATTGCGGTTTAGATTGGTGAGTTTAGAAATAGAGTTTTAGAAAAGGTTCAATAAAGCAGCACAGTCACTGGAATAGAATGTTGCTATTGTATTTTTGGGCAAACCATGGACACATATGATGCCAGGGTTATTTATCACGGAAGGATGCATTGATATTTAGGTTTAGGCCAGTGTTTTTCAGCCTTGGAGTCGGGGCCCCATGTGGGGTCACCTGGAATTCAAATGGGGTCACCTGGAATTTCAAGTAATTGATTAAAACAAAAACAAAACTTACAAATAAAAAAATATATGGTGAGTTGAGAGAGACAGTCACAATACATAAAATACATGACAAACTCTGAATTCATAGTTTGAGTTCTTGTTTGTTCAGTATTAATTGTCAGTCTTGTAAACCCAAGCTGGATTGACTGTACACATCCTGACCAAGGAAAATAAAAATCTCACTTTGTGCAGTAATCTACACCTGGCTTTTCTGCCTCCGTCCATTATAATATACATTATATAGATTAAATGTTGTCTAAAATTAATGTTTATTTGTAACATAGTATAGCAAACTGTTAATTGATCAAAAACAAATTAATTTTAGCAAAAAAAAAAAAGTCTCTGTTTTGAATGTCTGGGGTCACCAGAAATTTGTGATGTTAAAATGGGGTCATGCGCTGAAAAAGGTTGAGAACCACTGGTTTAGGCTGTAACTTTTGGTTATGTTTAGGAAAAGCTTGACGTTTAATTTAATTTGTGGATGAACCTTTTTCTGTAGTAAACAAAGCTTTACTATATTTCTCAACACCTAAGACAGTACGCTCACTGTTTAAAGTTAACTGTAATGGTATTTTAACTGTTATATATGGACCTAATATGTGTAACAGACAGATCAAAAATGTCATGACCCATTAAAGTGCGATAACATTAACACACATTTATCTTTAAATCTTGATATGAGCATAGGTTTGATTCAGAAACATTGATCTTGTATGTTTTTGTTTTGCAGAAATGGCTGTATTTTGCTGCGATTACTGGTTTGAATAAAGTGAGGACAAATGCGCCTCTGTCATTACTAACCATTCTGCCTCTGGAAGCAAAGGATTTAACCTGATATGGACAGATTAACAGGAGAATAGATGAGAAAAAGCCAATCGAAGCAGCCAATTAAGTTTTGTCTATCTTCCTGGGCGTCCTCAATCACTGTGACCCCCACACATACACTGAGCTGTCTCCCCCCTCTCTGTCTGTGGCCATGGATGACAGTGACCTTGAAGCCGTGGAGAGTTTGGAAATCACAAACCCGTTGGAGAGTCGAGGGAGGGATGGATGTCGATGGTTTCCTTGGCAGGTCCCGGTTCTCATTTAGAAGTTGGGGAGTGTGAGCAGGGGAAGTGTGCGCTTTCATTACAGAAGGTGATACCCAGACCCAGTGGAGGGAGAGAGACAGACAGACAGAGGGAGAAAGATTAGAGGGAGACAGAGGCAAAGGCAAAAAAAAAAGGCTACAGGATCCCAGATGGAGGCTGGGTAATGTGAGAATAGGCTTACTTATTTTGCCATTCTCTTTATAAAGCTCTTTCAGTCGTTCTTTCTCTGCCATTACTTTGAGCAGAAATACAGCCAGATACTACCATTAAACTACAGAGCGACAGCATGCCACTCAGTCTGAGCTGCTCATTCACAAACACTACATGTACCCACACGCACACACACATACAAACACTGACACACACGCCTGCAACCTCCATCTCTGTTTGATCTCTTATCATATCCCAGAACACTATACAGTTTCCCTCCCTCTGGCAATTCATTTCATGTTAACACAACATCAATCTGCAGGGCTGCCCTCTCACTCCACACATCCATCCATCGCTGCGCTGCTTATCTCAGTCACCTTCAGGGAAAACAAATGATGTTTATATCCACCCTGCCTCACCGCTTAGATCACCTCCACCTCGTTGTAGTTGTGAATCCCAACACTCTGAAGGGAGGCTGTTTGGTTCAAGCCACAGAATAGTTTGTGTAGGCAGGTACTTTACCCCGCTGAAATATTCTTGACCAAGATGCATCGCCTGATAAGACCCGATAGGAGCTTTAAGAAACCCCAGATAGTGCACTGGAACATGGAAGGAACAATAGCAAGGTTTCTACACACTGCAGATGTGTAGCCTGTGGATATTTTATACTTTATTTTCTGTCACATGATGTGTCAGATGTTATATTCAGCCAAAATTATAGCATATGATGTGAACAACATATTGAAAGGAAATCTTGAGACCAAAGATCAGGCTTCAGCCATATTTTTAGTCCAGCAGCTCAAAAAGTTCGATGGACTATTGGCATCGGTTGGTACCAATAGTCCGTTGTCTGTCTGTCTGTCCGTCTGTCTATCCGTCTGTTGTCCATCCGTAGACAGTTTTTTCTTCTCACAAACCATCCGTTAGAATATCTTGATATTTGTTGTGGAACATCTTTTGGGTAGGGTCTACCAAGTTTGTTCAAAGAATTGGGAAATATTGATTTTGGAAATTTTTATGGATTTCTGAAATGTAAACAATCCCCATTGTTTTATAATGGGATGAATTTCAAAGTGCTATAATTTCAAAACAGTTGAATATAGTGATATAATAACACTGGTCAACAACAAATTTATTTTTAAGTTTTTTGAGCTGATTTAGGAGAATTTTGGTGTGCTGAATCCAAAAATCACATTAATTTTGCTCAATCAGGTCAACTTTCTGAACTATGCTACATATTGGCTTTTTAACATTTTTGCTTACATTTATGGGCATTTTCACATCTATTGATACAAAATTCTTTCATATTTCTTGCAATAAACGAGTTCTGAAGATTTTACTTTTGCCAATTTATGATTAATGTTTTTTTTAATATTACAGGTGAATGAAATGGCTTCGACTAGAAGATTTTACAAAAATAAGCCTGACGTATTCTGCTACATCTGTGGTGAATACACCATTGTACCTAACAGGAATCAAGTCACAAGTTTCATAAAGTGTGCTTACCAATCTTATTTTGGTATTAATTATTATATTTTGTGAGAAGATCAAATTTTTCAAATCAAATTAGCAAAATACCCTGACCTGATTGAGAAAAACAGATGTCATTCTTGGATTTAGCGGTGCAAAGTGGTCCTAATTCAGTTGAAAAAACCTAGACAACTTGCAAAAAAACATTTTTTTGTAACCCAGTGTTATTATTGGCAATAGATAGGAAGTCACATATGGGCTTTCATTTGGTGCCATGACCTTTGACTTTGAGTGACGTTGAAAGGTCAAACCCAAGGTCGTTTATGTCCAGATTTTGATAAAGTTATTCTCCAAAACCATCATCCAGAATCAATTGAACTTCATAGCAGAAGGTCCTTGGGGCAAGGTCTACCAAGTGTGTTCAAAGAACTGAGAAATATTGGTATTTGAATTTTTTATAAATTGTTGAAATTTTAAAAATCCCCATTGAAAGTTTTCCCATTATAAACCAAAGTGCTATGACTTCAAAACAGTTGAATGTATTGATATAATTATTATTGGCAATAGATAGGAAGTCACATATGGGCTGTCATTTAGTGCTATGACCTTTGACCTTGAGCGACCTTCAAAGGTTAAATGAATGTCAATTAATGTCTTTAAATATGTTGTTGGACTACAGGACCCTTGGACCTATTTTTTTTTTTAAATTTATCTATTTTTTTTAATCTTTCTCAACAAACTGAGTCTCCCACACCACTTCTTAAACTTTAAATGGCATTTTAGCATATTTTCAACACATATGTCTGTCAGTAAAAGCAAAGCAGTTTTGTCTTATTATTGCTAATGTCAGGTAGTAGGAAGGTAATGCGTATTTACCTATGAGATTCTGTGATCTTTGTTTTTTATTGTCCAGTCATGTTCCAACTTGGATGGACTAAAAATTCATAAGTGAAATTGTTCTACAACTGTTTAGTCTCCAGAATCAGGAGGGTTTTCACATGAGCTCTGTACACGGTCTCAGCAGGTGATACAAACTAAAGCCTTTATTATGAATTAGGATATCATTTTGTTTCATTAATTACTGTATTAGAGGCTGATGCAATAATGATCATTTTTGAATAGCAAAACAATTGGTTGACTAATATCACAGCCCTGAAAAGATATGATGGAGATAAACTCAAATTAGTCAATACACTAAATCTGGAGTTCAACAATAAAACATGTAGGTGACATTGTAAAGCATCCTATCAGGGAAGAGTAATCAGTCTGTCTCTATTCTGAATAAGAACAGATAGAAAATATAATACTGTGCAAAAATCTTAGGCTATCTTCAGCTTTGTTGTTTTTGCAGCGTTGAGATGAGCATACACATTTATTTTTCATCTTTTCTTTAGATTCAGGGAATAAAGCCGCAAAAAACTGAAGTAAATGGGTTGTAAATGCTAAAGTCAGTAGACGCTGCACAAACAGTTGGAAACATCTGACGTGTTAAAATGAAACCTGGTATAAAACATCAGAAAATTGATGCAATAAATCTCATATTGTCTGAACAAAAGGGTGAAAGACGTGATAAATGCAAAGGAAGGTCACACTAAATACTACCACTTTGGTTTATAGAAGCTGTATTTTTCCCCTGAGACCTTTGTTTTTACTGCTGTACACACTGTATATACACATATATCCATATTGTTTTGTAATACAGAGACTGAGAATTGCATATGTGGTCTTTAGAACTTTACTAAACCATCAAATCTAATGTTGACAGAGGACTTTTGCACAGTACTGTATAGAGTTTAGCAAACAAGACTAAATGAAGGAAAAGGAGTCTGGACATGCATGTATTTAATAAGGCTGTTTATTATGTATTTGTGAAAGTTTATTGCATTTTTTGGAGCAGAAGATGAGGATTTGAGCGTGCGTTGGGGTGTTGGGTGGTGGTGAAGTCGTCTGTTCTAATCACTGCTGCAGGCCGTCTTCAGTCCTCCGTGTGCTGGTCTTCGCAGCAGCTTCTCATGCGATGGCTCCTCTCATCCCTACAGGCTAATTGGCCCTAACTGGATCTAAAACGCCAGATAGGTTCACCCATAATGCCTAGTGTTGATATCTATTCGCTGGGGGCTGTTCTTGTGTGTTTCAGCAAAAGCAGCTCACTCTGGTATATGTGTGTGACACAGAAAAGGAGAGTGTGTTTGGATAACAAGGGGGTGGGTGAGAGTAGCAGTGGGATGCGTGTCTGCTTGTAAATGTGAACCAGTCTGTGTGTGTGTGTGTGTGTGTGTGTTGTGTGCGTATGGATGGTGGGGATGTCGTGTGTGTCTGTCTACAAGTGCGTGCCAGACTGTCTGCATGGTACAGTGCGAACATAGCGAACGCTGCCTGCTCCCAAATGTCAGGTTGTGCTGCGCAGGTTGCCTGGCAGCGCGTTCAGGCTGAGTGATTTGATGAGAACCCACATTGAAGTGAAATTGATGCAGATTTACTCAGTCTTTATCCAGATTATCATAATTCAAAACCTTATTATGTAAGCTTAATATGGGGAATAATAAATCCTATTATTGTAATTGCTGCAATCTAGGAGTTGTTTCAACAGACTGTTTGATACAACTTCACCATGAAAAGGTTAATGTCACTTACTGGAAATTTAGAATTGCTTTTAATAGCTCTGTAAAAATTGCTGTGTTTAGACAGTTAACCAGTGTTTTTCAACCTTGGGGTCGGGACCCCACGTGGAGTTGCCTGGAATTCAAGTGGGGTCACCTGAAATTTCTAGTAATTGATAAAAATAAAAATGAAAACTTACTAATAAAAAACATGTGGTGAGTTGAGAGAGACAATCATAATCCATAAAAGACATGACAAACTGTGAAGCTGAAACTGAAGCTCGTTCGTTGTGGTCGGTTTCAGATGCTGCAGTTCTTTCATAATTCATAGTTTGAGTTCTTGTTTGTTCAATATTAATTGTCAGTCTTGTAAATCCAAGCTGGACTGACTGTACATATCCTGACCAAGGAAAATTAAATTCTCACTTTTTGCAGTAATCTACACCTGGTTTATCCGGCTCCGTCCATAATAATATACATTATATAAACTAAATGTCATCTAAAATTAATGTTTATTTGCAACATAGTATAGTAAACTATTACATAATCAAAAATAAATTCATTTTAGCAAAAAAGAAAAAAAGGCTCCATTTTGAATGGCTGGGGTCACCAGAAATTTGTGATGTTAAAATGGGGTCATGAGCCGAAAAAGGTTGGGAACCACTGCAGTAAACTCTAAGGCATTAGATTTTGATACATATAGTGTCATGAAAGAATAACTCAATAATAATAATAATAATAATAATAATAATAATAATAATAATAATAACAAGTGGTGCCAGGCACAACAACCCTGGCCCTTGGATGTATTGTAGCTTAGTTTGGCATCGATCCAGCTGATGTCATCATGTCTATGCATGTGCTGATGTCAGCATATCTATTGCCTCTATATATGTGCTAAGTTTGAAGTAAATTGAAACAAAATTGATGTGATTATAGAATAAAATTTTAACTTTGACCTACTTTTCCCAAAATGTAACCACATCTATTCTGGGTCAATGGCAGTCTATAAACCCAGTTTGGTATGAATTCAACCAATAGTTTTGCAGTAATAACAAACAAATAAACAAATCGAACCAAAAACAATACCCCTTGCCTCCCCTTCGGGGGCCGGGGTAATATTGGATTGGATTTCTATAGCGCTTTTCAAGACACCCAAAGTACTTTATGTTATTAATCCATTATTCATTCACTCTCACATTCACACTGTGGTGGTGGTAAACCTCATGTGTATCCACAGCTGCTCTGGGGCAGGATGACGGAAGCATGGCTGTCAGTCCACACCAAACAGCCCCTCCCACCACCACCTAACATTCATATGCTTTCATACAACAGTGTGAGCGACACTGGAGGCGAGGTGAGTGAAAAACAGAGTGGGATTTGAACCACCAACCCTTCAGTTATTGGACGACCCGTTCTACCTCCTGCGCCACATTTTATACAGTACTATGCCTCAGCATTTATATTGTTCTATGAACACTATTTATTGGTATTATTATTTATGCGCTTTTTTTGCTGCAATATGGCATGGATGCAGATAGGAAAGGCATGAACTTAACAAACATGGACAGAATGTGACATAGACTGAGGTCATTCTGAACAGAAAATATTTGTATGGATGTTTCAACTAAAAGGAGAAATTAATCAAATGTGATGAACAGTATGGTCATTTTAAACCATGTCTCGATTCAGCATTTATCCAATCATGTGAACACCTCTCAGTGCATCATGTCACTGGCATAACAAAGCATCTAAATGTGTGTCTCCACTGTGATCTGATCCCCCTGCTCAAAACACATGCATCATTTGTGTTCGCAAAAAAAACATATGTTTTTTAAACATTGGGAGCAATGCAGAAAGTAAAACAAGAAGGAATCAAAACAGTAAAAACTGGATTTGTGAGTGTTTTATGGACTCAAAATGTGTCCCTAAAGGCTTTTCAGAATGTTCAGATGTTGCAGACAGTGCCAACATTTTGACTGGTTTAATATGACACTATTGTCATGCAAATGAGCATGTGCTTCTTACACTGCTTGCACAGTGTAGTTTGCATAAAACACCTTAACTGTACTTGAAACTGCTGAAAGAAAGTGATTTCTGTACCTACAGCTGTTGACTGATCAGATCATCAATGCAAGACATTAATACCTGGTCTGAACAGGACCAGAGGATAAAGCGTTTTCAGCACAGGATTCAAGAGCATTTTAATCACCTCTTTATGTATCTACAACACCAGTATTGAACATTATAATGACCCCTCAGCCACACCTGCCCTGCACCTATACCCCTGTTGCTCCCTGCTCCAATGCCAGTATCACTATCCCCTCACCTCATCTGTACTAGCTTCACCTGTCTGCCCCCACCACCATGCACTGACCCCAAAAGACCTGAGAACACTGAGAACACTGAAGCCGTCTATAAAAAGGGCCAAAGCTGACTGGACTTTCTGAGGAGGCTGAGGTCCTTTAACATCTGCAGGACGATGCTGAGGATGTTCTACGAGTCTGTGGTGCCCAGTGCTGTCTTGTTTGCTGTTGTGTGCTGGGTCAGCTGGTTGAGGGTTGCAGACTCTAACAGACTCACCAAACTGATCAGGAAAGCCAGTGATGTTGTGGGTGTGGAATATGACTGTGACGGCAGTGTTAGAGAGGAGGACACTGTCCAAACTACAAGGCATCCTGGACAATGTCTACCACTCACTCCACAACACACTGATGGAGCACAGAAGCACCTTCAGTGCTAAACTCATCCCACCCAGATCCACCACAGAACACCACAGGAGGTCATTCCTGCCTGTGGTCATTAAACTCTATAAACTCCTCCCTCTGAGTGTCAGACACCATATTTGATTTCCATTTCCAATTTCCATTCAGGATTATTATTTCCATGACCAATAGGAATATTGTAACTCCCTTGTAAATCTCTTGTACACTTCTGTACATATCTGGTACATAACTGCATAGCATTGTTTATTGTTTACTTATTTATTTTTATTTTTCCTTGCTATTGAGTTGCTTCCTTTCTGTATTTTAACTGTGTTGGAACAACTGTAACACATAATATTTCCCCCAGAGATTAATAAAGTATTTCCGATTCTGAAAAAAAGTAAAATCCAGTACTCCAGTACATAAAACAGTACAATCCAGTACTCCAGTGGATAATACAGTACAATCCAGCACTCCAGTACATAAAACAGTACAATCCAGTACTCCACTACACAAAACAGTATAATCCAGTACTCCACTACACAAAACAGTATAATCCAGTACTCCAGTACATAAACCAGTACTTGTCCATGGGCCCCCCAAGTTGAACCTAAATACCAAACATGAAAAGGATTTGGTGACGAGTAATCATGTTGGCACACTGCAAAACATTACAGCCCCACTTAGTTACGTCCACTTATTTTTCCTCTTGAACTCAAAAAGCCCCGACTAGTTTTTGGATTTTTTTGTTCTAGTTTTCAAAAGTTTAACGTTCATTAAATCGTCTTGACTGATTGTAAGTTTTTCACCTAGGTGCAAGTTGACTTAACTTGCATTTACAAGTTCTCAGTTGAAAAAAACAAGAAGAGTGGCAGTATGGGGGAGGGGGTTTGTGCATTAGACAAACAAATACTTATCACCACATTTGCGTGGTCTCTTTAAAGGTGCGGGAGACTTCCGTGACCAATTTTTCATCAAATCTGTAAGACCTCAGTCATAGCCTAAGTATCACAAATCTGTAAGTCTTTCTCTGATTACTCACCTGAATCTCTTGCATTACGGTGAACAATTTCGAAGTGCCATCCACCATAAACAAACCAGATGTTTACAAACAGAGCTTGGAGGTAACTCGGGCATCTTCGGAATTTTGTTGCGACGTGCATTTTGGGAAACGCTGGTTTGCGCCGCTGTCTGGCAGCAGCAGCTGCTACAGACACAAGGCGGAAACAGCAGGAGCTCCCCTCCTCCACTCCCTCTATGCATATTCCTCCAGCCATTTCCGCATTTCAGACGTTTCTGCGTCGTGATTGTTTCATCCATATAACATCATATGCTCAAGCCTCCGCTTCCCACAATGCACGTCGCAACAAAATTCTGAAGATGCCCGAGTTACCTATGGGCTCAGTTTGGAAACACATGGTCTGTTTATGGTGGATGGCACTTCGAAATTGTTCACCGCAATGCAAGAGATTCAGGTGAGTAATCACAGAAAACTTACAGATTTGTGATACTTAGGCTATGACTGAGGTTTTACAGATTTCATGAAAAATTGGTCACGAAAGTCTCCCACACCTTTAAACTCTATAGACTGATGGCAAGGTTGTCATGGACATAGTCAGCTACATACGCACTGCAGATGAATCATATATTTGATTTTGGACTGATTTAGGGACACTTTGAGGTCAGTGATGGAGGACTAATGGACAGACACATAGGCAGATCTGAGTCCTTTTTATTTCCTTTGTTTTTATATATGATATGAGCCTTTACTCCACGTGAAACAGTGAGAACTTCTGAAACATTAAACTCTTGCTTGGACTGGTGTGGTACAATATATCATTATATTATACCTGTGAGAAGTTCTCTGAAGCTCCGTTAGCTGTGCATCAAGTGTGTGTTAAGTGTACTTTAGGGTATGTGTGCTGAAGTGTAAGAGCTTCTATTAGGACAGACCCACTATGTTGCTCAGGGACACTTCAACACATTTGTGCTACAATGGTCTTCAAAATAGAGCAAAATGTTCTTACAGCAGGTGGCAGTTGTAGAAGATTCAGTTCCAGCCCTGTTTTCCTTTAAACAATGCAGTACGTCCTTGGCGTTCAACTTTTATGTCTAAATGTAGAGCAGAGAAAGTGACTGAAGGTCAGAAATGAGACTGTGGTTCGTGGTCTGTATATGTACATGGTGTGTCCAGTTGGTTTTCCATCAGAAGTTGAGTTCTCTACTACAGTTGTCCTATATCTTCTCAGTGGATTTTGCTCACTACTCCTCTGGAAGTCAGGGTGATAGTAATGGGAGCTGCTTCATGAATCATTAAGCACATTTTTTTTTTCTACAATAGAGTGCGATTTGGCTAAATGGATGTGGATGATGAGAGCTTTTCCATCTTATCTGTATTATTTAACGGGGAATAGTTGGGCGATGGATAGTCAGGATAGCTGCGTACGAGCGTCAGCATGCAACCACATTTATCATCATCACTCCCTTTTTCTCCCTCTTTCTTCTTTTACAAATTCTCTTAACTTGTTTTTCCATCATCCATTCTTTTTATTCCTTTTTAGAATCATACTACTTATTCCTCCCTGTACTCACTGTCTTTTTATCCTCTTTATCGCTGTCTCTGTCTCCCAAAGGATTTTTATCTAATCAGCTCTCTGACACAAATGTAATTATTCCGCTAACGGTATATTTTGTTTCTAGAGAGGTGTATGGAACATTGCCAGGACACCTAGTCATAGTAGGTTGTAAGCAGAGTCTATTTAGCTGCTTACTAATGTATATCTGAACTGTCAGGATAGAACTAGAAGAAGCTGTTTGAGTGTCCCAAGCATTACCTCTAAATATGATGGATGAGTGTGTAACATTTCATTAAAATAACACTTTATAGACTCATACAACATTAATCATTTCTAATCATCACTTAATCTGACCTGCTGTAAATGTGTGGTGGTGTATTTAGCTGCAGAGACTATAACCTCTTTTTTCTTTTCTTTTCTTTTCTTTTCTTTTCTTTTCTTTTCTTTTCTTTTCTTTTCTTTTCTTTTCTTTTCTTTTCTTTTCTTTTCTTTTCTTTTCTTTTCTTTTCTTTTGAACCCATAAAGACCCAGCGCTACTTCTGTGTCAGTTCCCAATTGAAATTTAACCTTACTTAAGCAATTTATCATTACCTCTGCCAAGGAGGTTATGTTTTTGCCAGGGTTTGTTTGTTTGTTTGTTTGTTTGTCTGTCTGTTTGTTTGTCTGTCCGTTAGTGTGCAACATAACTCAAAAAGTTATGGACAGATTTGGATGAAATTTTCAGGGTTTGTTGGAAATGGGATAAGGAAGAAATGATAAAATTTTGGTGGTGATCGGGGGTGGGGGGGCCCATGGGGGGGGGCACTGATTGTTAGTGTGCAACATAACTCAAAAAGTTATGGACAGATTTGGATGAAATTTTCAGGGTTTGTTGGAAATGGGATAAGGAAGAAATGATTAAATTTTGGTGGTGATTGGGGGGGGGGGGCACGGGGGGGCCACTGATCAGCCTTGGCGGAGGTCTGCGCTCTCCGAGTGCTTCTAGTTTATTATATTTTCTTCTGTATTTTGCATTTTATCGGTATAAATCAGGTATATTCCTGTATTTAATTTGCTGATCATGTAAATGCTTATAAAAGCTCATATGAAAGTTGAGGGTTATATCAAAAACACAGAAAACTGCAGAAAAATGGACTTTTTTTTTTTTTTTTTTTTTTTTTTTAGAAAAATCTATCATTAACTGAACATAAACCAAACATTTCCATCCACTGTCAGTGATCCAACTTCATGGGTTTTACTGGTGAATCAATGTTGTAGAAGATGACAGTGTTTCCACATTCACTACGAAGCCTCTGAACGTCCAAATGGGTCATATCTGATGACCATGAAAAGATGAAAAACTGCATTTTACACCAATTATTTACATAGATTAATAGGATTCGTGGATCAGAAGGTATTACACAGTTTAGATCGATAGATACTTTTGGTTGGTGATGGATGTTTGGGTCTTTATGGTCTTCACAGTGGTTCCCAACCTTTTTTGGCTCGTGACCCCATTTTAACATCACAAATTTCTGGCGACTCCAGACATTCAAAATGGATACTTTCTCTTTTATTGATAAAATTAATTTATTTTTGATCATGTAATGGTTTGCTATACTATGTTGCAAATAAACGTTAATTTTAGACAACATTTAGTCTATATAATGTTTATTATTATGGATGAAGGCAGAGAAGCCAGGTGTAGATTACTGCACAAAGTGAGAATTTAATTTTCTTTGGTCAGGATATGTACAGTCTGTCCAGCTTGGATTTACAAGGCTGACAATTAATACTGAACAAACAAGAACTCAAACTATGAATTATGAAAGAGCTGCAGCATCTGAAACCGACCACAATGAACATTTGACAGATAAACAGTACCACAGTACTTCAGTTTCAGATTCACAGTTTGTCATGTCTTTTATGTATTGGGATTGTCTCTCTCAACTCAATATATATTTTTTGTTAGTAAATTTGTTTGTTTGTTTTTCATCAGTTACTAGAAATTGCAGCCGACCCCATTTGAACTCCAGGTGACTCCACATGGGGTCCTGACCCCAAGGTTGAAAAACACTGGGTTAACATGTTCATTCTGTTTTTTCTGTCACTGCACTATATAGTGTGGTGCATTCCTGCAATTCTGAGACAAAACTTTTTGCAAAGCACATTCACAGATGCATCGATGCCCCTGTCTCTTTAACACAGAGGAGGAGGAAGCAGATGGTTTGGTTGTACATCTTCTGCAACATTCCTACATTCAGAGTTATGTGATAATGTAGGTGGGTGTACATGTGTTTTAGACCACAGAAGGAACTTCGCTGGACAAAATGCCTCCATTCAGAAAGCCCTGCAGTGTCATAAAGCAGATATTACTACTGTTCTGTGTTACTCTGGTCATGCATACATGCTGTTGATCTTAGACATGAAGCACTGAATACACTCTGTTGATATGTATGTTAGTCAATAATAATTGTGTGTTGGTTAAAGTTTCTCAATTATACAGAGTGTATTAAAAAAACTATACATTTTGTAAAATTACCCCCACTTCCACATATAACAAGTTTTGGAATTTTCTTTTATGGACATTGGTAGGTAGGGGATTGGTGGATATTTGTCCAAATTTACAGACCCAAGTTTTCATGCATTAGTGAGCAGGGGCAAATTACACAATCCAAGTTAAAACTGGTTTGCACAAAGTAGTGGTGGGATTTAAATCCAATTAGGGTTAGGGTTAGGGTTAACCCTAACTTGGCCTGTCCTCAGTGACATTTTCAGGCCTAAACAAATTGAATTAACATTGAAAGGCAGGAACAGCTGCCACGGGTAAAGAAATGAAATTGACATGGTGGCCAAAGTGTTAATGCTGTAACCTGGCAATTTTGTGGAAAACCAGATGGATGCCCATTGTCCCCTCCCATGACCTTTGATTGGATTTAAATCCCACCGCTACTTAGCACAAACCAGTTTTAACTTGGATTGCGCAATTTGCCACTGCTCACTCATGCATGAAAACCTGGGTCTGTAAATTTGGACAAATATCCACTAATCCTCTACCTACCGACGTCCATAAAAGAAAATTCCAAAAATTATCAAATGCGGAACAGGGGGTAATTTTTCAAAATGTATAGTTTTATTTGATACACCCTGTACTTGTTTAACTTTGCAGCATTAAATTTAAGAGTGTTCAGAGTAGGGTTAAAAAGGCCCTTTTGTGTGTGTCAGCTTTCTTGTTCCAAATGCCCCCCAACGGTGTCCCAGCGCCCCTTGGGGAGTGGTACCACCCCTGTTGAGAAACACTGATCTAGAATGTAGATGTTTGTTGTTGTTATAAATGTTAGCCCCGGGGTGAGAGCACGCTAATCACTAATGGGGCTGGGACACAGTGACAGGTGGGAGCTGCTGATGTTTGTTATGGGGTTTCTGTCTGCATGCCCCCCCCCCCCAGCCATCCTGGCGAACGGGTCACATTGACACGCCTGTTGTGGGCGCAGGGACCAGCGATCTGAGACTCTGTCTTCAGCCACTACCACCGAGCTGCTAACGTTAGCCACACAGCTCCGGTTCTGCGACCTCCTTGGTGAAGTGAAAACAAATGTCTGTCCATCTGAAGCTTCCCATTCCACTCTGCTCCAGTAGTGTATTCGATCTCTATTTTTTGTCTTCTTGTCGGCGGCTTCATTGAAAACAAATACACATGGTCGGAGAGGGGGGGTTAACAGCGGGTTTTACGACAGTGATTATGTGCTTCGAAACTGTAGGGGGAGCTCTATAGAGAAAAATACTACTAAAACAGCGAAGAAGCACCAAAACTGTAAAATCTTGTACAGTTCCACTTTAACTTACCTCGTAATTTTAAAGTCAACTTTTCTTATCAAATTACAGTATTTGATGTATTGGTTTTGTGATTTTTGTTTTTAGATAAGTTACTTAAATAGCCATATCAACTATGATAAGGTCAACTGATGCTTTACTAGAGTCTCTCTGATCCAGCAGTGGCTGATGGGTAATACTGCTTGTCTTCTTTCTGCACAATGAACAACTATTGCCCAGTTCTTTCTCACACCGTTCACAATTACTCCTCACGGTTTAGATCGTCAGTTAACATAACGAAATTTCCCATGTAGTCTTCTTTACGGGGAACTATAAGACAAGAAGAAAAACTGGAAACATCTCTCTTAAAAAAATTATTAACATTGTATTTTCGTTACGAAAGAAGACTAGGGTTTCGCGAGGAAAAGAATGAAAAAGAAAAGGAATAAAGTCCAAATGTATCGTCAGTACATGCTTGTCATGAACAGAATTTTCCACCTCTACCTTTCATTGTGGGCTTCAACATGATACTGATACATGGAGAATCAATCAGGACCAGAATTCATATCTATATGAATAATTCAGCAGTAAAGTCACCTCTTGATTTACTGTAGTGGGAACAGTTACACAGGAATAAGACTTTGATATTTTTTCAGTTGTCAAATGTATGCAGATTTGAGCTTTGTGAAGTCTATCTATATTGATTTTTTTCCCTCTTTACCTGTAGATTTCAGTGCCATATATTACTCTGCATTCATTTTCAGATTATTCCTTTTTAAAAACAGACTGGTAAGATAGTAGAAAACTCTGCATTTTCTGTCATGCCTTAATAGTTGTATGCACCTCACATCATTTCAAGGCCTTAAGACTGCAAAACAGATAAATAATTCATCTGTTGACCAATTATTTTGCACACTGCTCCCATGGGTGGAGCCAGACTAAATGGTATATTTTCCTGTGACATAGGAAACAAGGTGTGTCAGAGAGAAGAGGAGGTGTTTCACATTTGTCCTGGGGGCAGTCATCAGTCAGCAGACCCAGATCCCAGACCAGCACAGCGCTGAAAAAAACTCTGACCTTCATTCGCATTAGCATTTAGGTTTCTAGGCTTCCTACAAACCTAGAAATCACACGAGCGTGGGTCTGTTGGTGTGTGTCCCTGGGGCTGGTGAAGGTGAGAGGGGAGTGAGACCACGAGTACATCAAACATGAATTTATTCATTGTTAAGGTCGTTAAGCCCAGGAGACTCCAAGGGTCATTTCCATTTGTCAGTGACATCAAATTGCAATTTAGAGACAGTGAGTCGTGGTGGTCGTCTGTCAATATTTGGATCCTACAAATGTTATCTTATGTTAAAATGGAAGAAGCTGCTGTGTCTGAAGCTGATGTGACAGACAGGTCTGAAGCACAACCTTTCACCCATATGTTATTATAAAAATAAAGGTCCTGGGAGACACTTGTTCACGAGTTGGTCACTGGCTTTGAGCTATTTGGCAGGGAGTGTAAAGTGGGTTTATTATTTTTAGTATCCCGCCCCCTGAAGGAGAGGCAAGAGGTATTGGTTTTAGTTTGGTTTGTTTATTTGTTTGCTTTTTTGTTTGTTAACACTTTAGCAGCAAAACTATTGGTTCAATTCATACCAAAATGGGTTTATAGATTGCCAGTGACCCAGAATAGATGGCATTACATTTTTGGAAAGGTAGGTCAAAGTTCAAATTTTGACTTATAATGGATGAAATAGGTCCGAAGGGTGGGGTTTGTTGTGCCTGGCACCACTTGTTGTTGTTGTTGTTGTTGTTGTTGTTGTTATTATTATTATTATTATTATTATTATTATTATTATTATTATTATTATTATTATTATTATTATTATTATTATTATTATTATTATCTTAAGTCTTTTTCTCATCCAAGCAAAGACAGTAGGCCTAGTTGTTCCTTAACCCATAAAGACCCAGTGCTACTTTTGTGTCAGTTCTTAGATGTTTTTTTCTCTCTATTTGTTTATTTATTTATTAGTTTTGATCCCCATTAGCTGCTGTACACCACAGCAGCTACTCTTCCTGGGGTCATTAACAACATAAAACCAAAGCACCACAATTTCCCACAACTGGCTCAACAAACAGGACGTACATACACTCAACACAACAACACGAATTCAAAATACAACACAAAAATCAAAATTTTACCTTTCTTAAGTGATATATCAATGTTTATTTTAATGTCATTATGAAAATCACGTATTTCCTTGTAATTAATCGACTAATTATGTAGAAGTTCATAAAAGCTCAGATTAAAGTTGAGTGTTATTGTATCAAAACAACAAAAACTGCAGAGTTACCAGATGGCACTTTTAACAGAGTCATTAAAAAATTATGCCTTAATTTATATTGTTCAGTAAAGTGATGACCTAAGTCATTTACAAGTGGTGAGTTGTGACTTTTTTCAAATAAATGTGTTTTCATAGGATATTTTACAAATTATCAGTGTTGGTAGAACTTGGCTTGATACTGGCTGATGTTTCATCTTAGCTATTTCAACTGGGATTACTCACTTTTAAGACAGATAATAGCTTTAAAAATCACATTCATAATTAGATTAGACCAAGATTTTTTTTTTTTTTTCATGGATTGTTTGATGTTCAGCAATCCAGATTTATTTAAATACTGTTTATCCATTTATTACTTTGACTTAGATGTTCAGTTCAACTATGTCTTGTCTGGGTTCTAATAAAGTCAAAAATAGTGCATTTCCAGCTGTGCTAAACTGATTTAAGAGGATCTGTGATATGGTCTTATTAATTGGTTATCAGCTTCTGTTAAAAACTATCATTATTTTCTTTGCCTTGAGAAATCCACTTCTGGCTGACCTGTGCTATTAATAAAATAATCTAATTTTGTCAGAGCTGATGACATGCCTTTAGAGAACATGCCTCTGTGTGACAAGACGTGTTAATTTTGGGTTAAACAGTTTTAGAATTAACCAATAAATGGCAAAATGTTTGTGTGTGTTTTGTGTGATATTCATTCTCCCTAGAAACAGGTTTGTTTGATATTTTCAGAGAGTTGCAGATCTCTTTCCTTTTGCTCACATGGAGGTGTTTGTGTTTGTTATTTTGGCTTGTGGATGGTGTTCTAATTTCAGATAGTATGTGGCCAAGGGAGTTAGGCATATGAGACACATGCACACAAGTGTTGGAAGTTGTTCAGACCACTATTTCACCTGAGCATCAATATTGAAACTCAAGCCAATTGTGACACTGTATCGCCCGCCTGTATTACATTCTCTGTGACCTTTAGTGGGTCAACAGTAAATCCCACGGGGGATTATATCACTGGTTGGGCTACTCTATATGGCATGCTGCTATACTCACTCACAGTTGGCCTGTGGGCGTCCATCTTGCTGAGCATAATAGCAAAGTGGGACTCGCAATTTCATCTTGCCTAAGGGGTGAAGAGGGTTACACACAAGCCAACTGTGCACTGCAATCAGACTGGAGCAGGACCACCCTGCTGTCCGGCTTGGCCACAGACTCAGGGTGGCAAGGTGATAACAGACCCCATGAGGCACATTAGGAAATGAGCAACATTTAGTTTTTTACATCAAACCATTGTGAAGCCACAGATACCTCTGTGTGTCCATGATTTAGTTTAGTTTTTAGTTTAGTTTTAGGTTATTTCAGACACAAACATAATATAAAACATAGGGAAAAATAATGATAATAAAACAAAACAAAAATAAAAATTAGAATAATAGGAAAAAGAACATCTGTTGTGCCTGAAAGGGAGTAGGACGAAGCCACTGCTTATCCAGTCCTACCCCCTGATTCCAGCCCTCAGACTGTTAGTGCCTAATCACATGTTATACAACATAAGATTATGATTATCCATAAACATATATACACACCCCTACAAACCTGTACACCCATACACATACAGTCACATACACATATACATACACACCAAATTATATCTACATCTGTACACCAACCCACGTCCCCACACCCATGTATACATACACACATCATACAATATAACAACTTGACAGTCCAAATAATGTTCACAGCCTTTCTTGAGCCAGATATAGTGAAAAAAACATTTCTTTGTACATTTTTTTTGAATTTTTGAATGTTTGGACACTGCCTGAGGTCTATCTCCAAGCCGTTCCAAAGCTAGACCCCACACACCGATACACACAAACTTTTCCTGGTTGTCCTGACAGCTGGGACTTTGAAATTCCCACATCCCCTCACAGGTTATAGCCCCCCTCTCTAAGGGCAAATAGTTTTTGTATGTTGACTGGTGTTAGATTTTTATTGTCTTTATATAGAAGTTGAGCGGTGTAAAAATTTACCAAATCATAGAGTTTTAATAGTTTTGACTGCAGGAATAATTCAGTGTGATTCAGTGTGGGTATTAGAGTAATTAGTAGTGATTTATCCTTTAACAGCATCTGTCGCAAATTTGCATCAGACTGCATCCATAACAGCATAGCCTTAAAATACAAATAATATATATATTTTTTTAAATATACTTGTATATAAATACAAACATTAAGATGTTAAAAGTGCAGTATGTAACACATGAATGTATTTCTTGTGTGATCATAATATACCTCAAAACTACCCACTTTCCCAGTTCCCTGTGTCTGGGGTCAACTCATGTCTCATCGAGGTAACAGTTTTAAGTCTAAAGGAACAAGTGAAGGTTCACTATCTTCACTTTTTTATTGTTCTTTTATTGTGTGAATGGATTATATCATCACCTGTAATAGCAGCCTTTGCACTGATTTGTATGTAGACAACTGTGTGTTTTTTTCTGTCTTCCACTTCTTGCGGTGTAAAAATTTACCAAATCATAGAGTTTTAATAGTTTTGACTGCAGGAATAATTCAGTGTGATTCAGTGTAGGTATTAGAGTAATTAGTAGTGATTTATCCTTTAACAGCATCTGTCGCAAATTTGCATCAGACTGCATCCATAACAGAATAGCCTTAAAATACAAATAATATATATATATTTTTAAAAATATACTTGTTTGCTTAAAAATAACTTCTTAATGTCAACACAACACAGACTTCATATGAGCACGCAAGCATGCACGGATACAACAAACTGCACCTTTTAATCCTTATTTCAAAATGTATGATTTACTGTAATTTAATGAACTATAAGCACATTTTAAGTGGAATCCACACCAAAATATATCTATTAACCCATAAAGACCCAGTACTACTTTTGTGGCACATCCTAAATATATGATTTTTTTTGTTTTTCCAGATTTAACCTTTCTTAAGTGATTTATCAACATTTATTATAAAATCATCGTCTGTATTTTGCTGTTTTTCAGTGAAAATCACGTGTTTTAATGTGTTTAATTTACTGATCATGTAGATGTTCATAAAGCTAAAATTAAAGTTTAGGTTTATTAAATCAGAAACAAAGAAAACTGCAGAAAAGGTGACTTTTTCAGCCAAATATATCATTAACTGAACTTAAAAACAAGTGTGTCCATCCACGGTCACTGATCAAACTCAAACATGAGTTTTACTGGTGAATCAATGTTGTAGAAGCCTCTGAACGTCCAAATGGGTCATATCTGATGACCATGAAAAGATGACAAACTGCATTTTACGCCAATTATTTACATGCATTGATAGGATTAGTGGATCAACAGATATTAAATATTTACATCAGTAGAAGGTTTTGGTCGCTGGTGGATGTTTGGGTCTTCATGGGTTTGTACAAATCTAAAGTTGATTAAAAGTTTTGACTGAGTTTTCATGTGTAGTTTTCGCCTCCTCAGAGATTAGTGACAGTTATTTGTATCCTCCCTGTCCTTAACCAATTCAGCACTGACAAAGATATAAATTTAAAAATCAAATGAATCGTAATTTTGGAATTAATTTCCATCTTGACAACCGATCTATTGTGTGTCATAACTTAGCCAATGTTGAGCACAAAGGTACATATGTCACTTTAATTAATGAAGTCATTTTTTTTTTTTTTTTTGGTGCGGGCTGTCATATCACTATCTATTCATTTTCTGATGAGCTGAATGTTCGTGCATTTACTTATTATAATGTCCACTGAGTGCTGCCAGACACAGAGTAAACTGTTGCAGGTACAGGTCTTTTCATTGAACGTTAGTTTTTGAGAACACCGTGTTGTCAAAACACATCAGTATTCAGCTCAGGGCCGATCAGTCCATGTATTGTCGGATCTGGCCTTGTCTTTTGTCACCGCTCCTCACCACCACTTACAAATTCCTCATCACCATAGCAACAGTGGCTTTCCCTACCTCATCTCTGAGTGAGAGCCACGGCCCTGAAGATGTTGAATAATGCTGATCTGCTGTAAGGATCAGTGAATGGAGCGGAGCACAGGCAGCAAGATGAGTCTAGAGGAATAACATATCCACTGTTTGACACGATTCATTTCATTTCACTGTGCTTCTCAAATGACCGACAGCACAACTTTAGCCCTGATGTGAAGATAATGCACCTACAGATGAGATCTAAAGAAGTTCGCATTATGCAACGACAATAACTTAAATGCTCCGCTAACTTGTTAAAGAAGAGAAAGAATTCTTTAACCCTTTCATGCATGAATTA
Source organism: Sphaeramia orbicularis (assembly GCF_902148855.1). Lineage (NCBI taxonomy): Eukaryota > Metazoa > Chordata > Actinopteri > Kurtiformes > Apogonidae > Sphaeramia > Sphaeramia orbicularis. The sequence goes on along the minus strand of NC_043968.1, from coordinate 23,196,110 downwards.
TGAGAACCTTAGTCAAGATTTTTTTTTCTGGAGTGTTTTTATTCCTCCTTAGGCATGAAAAAACAATGCGATCAAGTTTTTCTTTTTCTTTTTTTTTTTTTTTTATTTATGGAGTTACAAAAATGTCCACGCATTTAATTTTTGAAGTAAAGAAACGTTTAGAACCCAATATCAGAAAGTGATATTAAAACAATGAAATAATATTTTTAATGCTGCTAATCTGATGTTTTCTCACATTTTAACATATTCTAATGCTAGTTATTACTCACTTCATGGAGATAATATGCAAAAAAAACCAAACAAACAAACTGATTTTGTCTAACAAATGACAGTTGATTTACACTCAAGCATGTTTCTGCAGATCAGGTTGATCAAAAACAGCAAAGTTTCAGTAATGGTCTGAATGTCAGTGTATGGGATGATGCATCAGCGTCCACTGCGTTGGCTGATATGGAACTAAAACAACAAAACCCATGAATATACAAAAGAACAGCTGTAAAATAACTGTCCACTGTAGTGACCACCATGCATGAAAGGGTTAAAAGTAGTACAGGAGCTCTAAATGGGTGAAATAATCTTCCTTTTCACCAGTTCCCTTATGTGTCCATAACTGCCCACATGGTATCGTTGTTCTTTTGCTGATAGTTAATAGCAATATAAAATGTAATTAGTAATGTAGTGATAACAGTGGTGAGTCTGTTTTCTTCCATTATATCTCACAAAACCACTATGGTCAGCTAAAGAGCTCTGCTGCAGTTTAAGTCATTATGGTGTTAACTTTCAAATAGTGGGATTAGGGTTGGATGAGCATCATATCCCATGTCCTATAAAATGTATTTGTGTTACAACCAAAATACAACAAATTTTCCTTCCACTGTCCTCTTTGTTTTGATGGCTGTAAGCTATGGTGTGATGGCATTTTGAGATGGCGACTGTGCTAGAACAAACACAAAACAAATCTGCTCATTGATGAAGTAAACACGAGTCCACATTTTCCTAACTGTACAAAGTCTATGTGACAGCTGCAGTAGTTAGTGTTTGTGTAAATCAGATCCACAGTACGCCAGACCAACAGCTCATGGAGTTATTGTAATTCTTGTACTTGTCAATTCATCAGTCATTATTTCTTAAGCAGCAACAAAGCAACGCATTACCCACACTCTGCAAGTTAAAGAGGACTAAGTAAACGCTTTTACTGCTGACAGACTCTAACCAATCACTATAAACTGCTTTAATGCTACAAACAACCTATAATGCAAGAGTCTTTGTAAGATCCTGTCATTACAGTGACGGTTATTTGAAGTGAATGTGCTGACTACATTTATTTGTTTAATCTAAAGCAGACCATATAACAGATAAAGACCAGTGGACAAATAACTGCTGTTATGCTGTCAGAATGGGTGTTTTATGTAAACATACTGTAGCACTGTGCCCAAGATAAATGTACCCCAGGGGCAATAAATTTACCTTACTTTACTTTAATTTCATGACAATCCAAGACAGATGAAATGGGATGAGATTGTCTCTTTTTTCTGACTTTAGTGCCTTTTTTAAAAAAAGTTGATTGATTTATTGATTGATTTTTTTTTAGTTTATAATGTTAGTCTTGTTTCTTTTTTATACGGTATTACATTCACGATTACATTTAAACATAACAGAATAAATACAGCCATATTTTCATTGGAGTTACATTTATCAGTTTTAAATAATATTAACATTTTTCATATACTAGGTAGTAAGTAGGTAGATTCGTAAATAGGTAAGTGGCACCAAAAGAAAGCAAACATGTTAGCTATAGTTAATTGTTAAATGTAATTAAATGTTACATAAAGTTCAGTGGTACAGTGCTGCCTGTGGTACACTGCTATTGAACTGTGCTTCAGTTAAACAGAGAGAAAAAACTGAGGTAGTCGTTTTTGGACCCAAGGAGGAGCGTCTTAAAATCAGCATGCAGCTCCAGTCACTTCAGTTCAAAACCTCAGACCAGGCCAGGAATTTGGGTGTTGTCATGGATTCAGACCTGAGTTTTAAAAACCACATACAAACAATTACAAAGTCAGCTTACTATCACCTCAAGAACATTTCTAGGATTAAAGGACTGATGTCGCAGCAGGACCTTGAAAAACTTGTCCACGCATTTATCTTTAGTCGAGTTGACTACTGTAACAGTATCTTCTCTGGTCTGCCTAAAAAGTCTATTCGACAACTTCAGCTGATCCAGAATGCTGCTGCTCGAGTCCTCACTAAGACCAAGAGAGTGGACCACATCAGTCCAGTTCTGAGGTCTCTACACTGGCTCCCTGTCTCTCAGAGAATAGACTTCAAAATTCTCTTACTAGCATATAAAGCACTGAATGGTTTAGGCCCAAAATCCATCAGAGACCTTCTAGTCCAGTATGAACCATCCAGACCACTCAGGTCATCTGGTGCAGGTCTGCTCTGTGTTCCCAAAGTCAGAACTAAACATGGAGAATCAGCGTTCAGTTTCTATGCTCCATATATCTGGAACAAACTACCAGAAAATATCAGGTCTGCTGAGAGTCTGAGTTCTTTTAAGTCCAGGTTAAAGACTCACCTGTTCACTGCTGCCTTTGACTAAAAGGCTTTTGACTTTTTAAATTTTATATTCTCTTTGAAACTCTGCACTGCAACTTTTACTTTAATATGTGTGTTTTTATTTTTATTTTATTCTATTTTATTTATTTATTTATTTATTTGGATTTTATGTGTTGTTTTCTTACTTGCTGTTTTTAATCACCTTTTATATGTTTCTTTTATAATGTTTTAAATGTGTTTCTTTTTGTTTCTTTTATTTCAATGTCCTGTGTGAAGCACCTTGAATTGCCTTGTTGCTGAAATGTGCTATACAAATAAACTTGCCTTGCCTTGCCTTATTCAACATAGCTCTGTATCAGTGTTTTAATGCAGGTTTGGGCCTTTGGGACTGTGTGACCTTGGAGGAGACGTTTTGCACTGATACTCCTCTTGCTTCTCACTTCAGTCAAATTAGATCATGTTTGTAAACATACAGATCATTCATCCATCTGTCATAGCAAGAATTTGAACTTTATAATTTAACCAACTGACATTTAGGGCCAGTGGAATGTCCCTCAGCTAACACTTGGAATGAGTTTCTGTCACATATTGATGCACAAATATTCCTTAAACTGTCAACATTCTTGGCATAGATCAGGAAATAAGATTTATGAGGGTCGATGTTGGTGCCTATGTGCCATTCTTACCACCTGACCTCCACCCACTCGTAGCTACACTACTTCCTGGTTCTGCTTATGTCTTCTATATCCTCTTCTGGTTTTGGATTAATGCATCTGTCACATCACCTGCGCAGCCAATGCTATTTAATGCTTTATGCTTTATTTCACTAAAATTCATGAGTTCAGATTGAAAATTGCATAGAAGTGGACCCCTATTCCACACCCATCAGCTTTGACCTTGAACCACTGGACGGGACATCACACTCCATGGGTTATTTATCAGAGCCTGGAGGTGAGAAATACCTTTCTCCTCCACTGACTTGGTAGATGGCAAACTGGGATAATTTATATCCTTCTCATCAGGGTTGAAATCCAGCGCTGTACCTCCAACACTGCTTCGGACCCTGCCATCCCAGCTATTTGTATGTGACCCACTTCAGTTCTGCTTTTGGCTAAATTAAGCCAATGAAATCTGGAGCAGGAAGCAACAGAAATAATACCAAAGTGACAGAAAACAGCCCCCATGCATAGAGAAGGTGAATGTTGTTTTTAGTAGGCTGTGATTGAAGGAAAAGGGCTGCAAATATCAGCAGGAGGCGGCGTGTGTGTGCGTGTGTGTGCGTGTGCGTGCGTGCGTGTGCGTGTGTGTTTAAAGTCCTTCTCTGTGGACTTGGTCACACACAAAGAAGGTATGTATGGCGGTTTGACTAGCCTTGTTTTTCTCTTTTATTCCTACTCTCCATATAATTGCATGTTTGTTTCTTTTAAATGACAATAATGTATTCATGTATTCAGGAAATCTTGGGAGGGCTGAGCAAATGCCTGCCAACTAGGCTTTTAATCACAACAGAAAAAAGCCCAGATACTGACATCAATTTTTACACTCGAACACAAAGGCAAACGCACACACATGCACTCCCGTACAAATCATATGCTTCTCTCTACTTATCTACAAATAGATGACAGGAGGAAGGAGCACTCCAGTCTGTTTTACCAAGCTAAATGCACTACTACACAGTGGGTTCTTTTCCCAAAGCCTATCGCACAGAGCACATACATTTCTAAAAAAGAACTAACACAGTCTTATTACAGAGTGCATATAACGGAGTTTGGCTGAAAGTGAATATTCATTCATGCATTAGTTGGTTTAAGCTGCAAATGTTCAAAGGTCAATAAATATATGTTCATTTATTGCTTCATTTAATTTTTTTTTTTTTTTTTACATTGGTTTCTATGTAGATGACTTGGGACTTTGATGTTGCAAAAGTCCTGTGTTTACTTCTCTACATCAGAACAAAAAATAAATAAAAATCTGCACACCAGTAGCTCTCACACAATTTATTCAGCATTGATCTTCTTCAGAATTACGGAGAAATATATACAGAGAAGTCATCCTTTATACAGCAGCAATAGTTTACAATTCTATCTCTACCATTAGCTTAGAAAGGCAGTGAGCTAAAATCAACAATTAACCAGTTATGTACATGAATGCGTATGAATCGTATGTATTGCACATTTAATTGATGCATTTTTCATTTCTTGAGGCCAGGTGCTAAATAGCACAGCTTAGCATAGCGTGATCCTGACAAATACCACAAACTTGTCTCTTCTGTTTTTGTTTAGAGCTGCATTTTGGTAAGGTCAAACACCCAATTCAGCATATCCATGCCTGTATCCACCCAGCACAGGCCTGCTGAAGCCTTCCTCTGTGTGGAGTTTAGATGTTCCCTCTATGACCACATGGGTTCTCTCCAGCCTCCCCCCTCAGACATGCACCAAAGTCGGCTCAGTGGTCTAAATTACACCTAAGGGTGAATGGCTGTTGATGGTTGGAAAGATGGAAAGCATGAGAGATGTAATATTTCTAAAAAAAAACAGAAGACATTTCCAGAGCATTTTGTTTCCCACTGTGTTTGTTGGCATCAGCCAAATCCAATGCCAACTTTCTATGGCACTTTTCAGTTTTTCTATCCAACATTCCACTAAGCATTACAATACAGGTGCGATAATTATTTACTGAATACTCAAATGATTGTTTTTTCAATGAGATGTTCTTTTCTGACCCTGGATCAGACAAACAATAGGCTATACCATTAGAAAGTTAATAACTTACCCATTACTTACTTTGCCACTCAATCAATGAAATCGGTATGTGGACATATTTATTGACAGTGTTTAACAAAGAAGTGTCATTGTTTGTTACAGGTACCTCTTCCCTCTGCTTCTTCTTTTCTTTTTTTGTTCTGTGTTGTCCTTCTCCTCAGATGTTGTCAGCATTGCTGCATCTTGTACCGGTCTTTTTATTGTGCAGTTTCATCACCTTGTAACTTTCTGACCTTTTTTTTAATCCTGATCGATGCCTTTAATGGAAACTTTACTGTTTGATGCATTCTACACAGTGTATTTACTGTATCTGTGGTACATGTTTCTGACAAACAAAAAATACAACTTTAGAAATGTGATTAAATTTTCCAAACTTCTGTTTTATCACTTTTCATGTAAGACTGAATTCGTGTTTTTTACACAGATGTTTCTCTGCTTTTTTCTTCCTGACATACAGTGAGTTTCCTTACAGAAATTGTTGCAATTTCTGGTTTTATGCATTATGAACTGTGGTTACACATTTCTTTGATTACAATAGCATTTATATGTGCAGAGAACCATATTTTTAGTCTAATGACACTTTTATTTTAAGATGCAGTGGCTGTCTATCTACTGTGATCTGCTAGTGCTATTTTTGTACATTTCACTATTCCAAGGTAGTCAAAGTAGTGAGAAAAGAGTAAAGAGAAGGGATTTGATGCCAAAAGCATTCCTCTTGGATGTCAGCTTTTCACAGTGTGTCTGAGCCACCTGGATGTTCAATATTTTTCCTGACAGAAACAGTCGGTGTTAAATCAACCCACACCATCACCACATGAAACATTTGAAACCAAACCATGTTTTGCTTTCTCAAAACAACACCTTCAGCAAGCACCTTCCTCCACCTCGACCGGAACAACATTCTCTGATCCTGATGTCAAACCGGGATCCCTCAGATTAAGAGACAGTCGGCCCCATAGCGCTTTGTGCCACTCTGAATCATACACATCGTGGACCACTGAAATATCAAGGCTGTTAAGTCAAATGAGGCTAGTCGTCTACTATTCCAGCCTTGTCTTTCTGATCCTCCTCCATTTCAGATTATCGTGTCAGACTCTCACATGTGTCCCAGCCTTGAAATGTGATTAATGTCATATTTAGTCTGTGAGGATTTGGGAGCAGGAGCAGGATTTGGGAGCCTTTTATTGGAAATATGGGCAGTCACTGTCCTCAGTAGGAAATGGGCGTATGCAATGGCATGTTTTGGGCTATTAAGATTAGAGATGATTTGCATAGTTTCATCTTCAGAGATTGGGGTGGCTCGGGGACTCGGGATGGATCTTACAATCCCACTGTGACGAGCGAAAAAAGGGATAAGAGCTGTCTTTTTGTTGATGTCAGACTTTTAACCCAGTCCAACACAAAACATGTTCAGCATCTGCAGCTGTTTGACTCATTTAATTTGCAGGAATGATAAGTGCAGTTTAAGTCACTAAATGCTCAGTAACAAAGTAAACAATATCCCTCAGCTGAGCATCAGCGCTCTGCTTCGTGCCCTGCTGATGCACCGATAACGGATGGAGTCTCACCCAACGCATCACCACTAATATTTATGCTCCTTTACTGCAGACGAGCTCACATAAACATCAACACTTTCATGAGTCAAAGGCATGTCTGAGCTATAGGCAAAACACTGAAATATTGATGGGCAGATGAAAGGGAGAGAGAGGGGCGTGCTGGTTATATTTAGCAACATCGTCTCCCCGGGATCTTCAAGAGTGGGTATTTTTGTCTGACCGGAGAGGCTGAACGCAGCTTTTGTTTTATTTGAGTGATGTTACAATAAGTGTTCACATGCTGTCTGTGCGCTGCTCACTTTAATCTTTTTCTGAAGTTCTTTCTTTCCCACAAGGCATTTTTTGGGGCAACTTTGACAGGAAACAACAGAGGAATAGTTTGCATTTAACGATACAAGGCTGTGTTGGTGACAGGAATCAGATATTTTTTTAGTTGTAGGATGATTTTGTGGTTCATTTCACTTGTGTTATCTGACACGTTACTCATCACAGGAATATGCAAAGATATTTTCAGGGGTCATGGTTTTACTCGGTCTCTGTTCATATTCCTATTATTAGGTTTTATTAGTGATTCATCAGTGCTATTTAGTCCAAAATGTTCAGACATACTTCAGAGTGTAACTAGATTACTACAGTTTCAGTAAAAGATCAACCTAAAACTTTTCTATATCATTTTAGTTTCAGTACAACTACATAAAATAATGCAGTAAAATAGATATACTCAAATTAATTTACATCCTAAATCTAAGTGATGAAGTACTACAATTATCCACTTCTAGAACACATTTATTGTACAAAAGGGAAACTGTTTTTGTCAAATATATTCAAACCTGTCAGTCGGGGGGGGGGGGGGGGGGGGGGGGGGGGCAGTATCATATTTTCATAAGATCTTGTATGATGGGACTGTAATAGACATGATTGAAATTAAGAGGGCATGGAAGGATGAGGTCTGGAGTGAATGTTTAATAAAGAGTATACACGATTGTTCAGTCGATGCCAGGCACAGTCTTATACGGTTTCAAACATTACATAGACTCTACCACTCAAAGGAAAGCTAAATAGCTTTTTTACCGATGTGTCACCAGTTTGCAACTGATGCAAGTCTGCAGTCGGCAACTTGACTCCCTCTGGTCATGCACTAAACTTTACTATTTTTCATACTTTTTCAGTGGTTTTTGGGAAGCACTGGGATCCAGATCCACTCATTGCCATCATTGGGGCTCCTACTGCTCTATCATCAGCCAATAAATATGAGAAAGTTGCTGTTTCATTTGGTATGGTGATTGCTAAAAAGTTGATCCTGAGAGGGTGGAAGAAGGACTCAGTGCCCACGTTTGACCTTTGGTTGGGGGAACTGGCAAAAATGCTGTGTCTGGAAAGACTAAGGTATTATAATGATGATGGAGGCAAAGTGTTTGACCAGATATAGGACCCTGTGTTAAAATTTCTTCAATGAGGTGACTGTCGATTGCTAATGATGATTACTAATTGTTGCATATGAATTTATTATTGTCAGGACTGTGTTGCTGTAAATTCACTGACGTGGGGGGGGGGGGCTGTTTTGTGTAGTTGTTTTTGTAAAAATGACTATATATATATATATATATATACTATATATATATATATATAGATATACTATATATATATATATATACAGTATATATATATATATATATACAGTATATATATTCAATACCTAGAAAAACCGATTAACAAAGACTATGCATGAAGCATTTATAGCTTTAGTACATATCATCCCACAAACATAGTCACCACCTGCTGGTTTTATACAGATGACTGTACTGACTTCTATTTTGGATCCAGTTCAATGTTGATAAAATACACAGATCTGTTAAACTCTATGGTAAACAAATCAGCAGCACCAAGTTTAACATTCAACAGTATAAATGCATTTTCACCAAGTCAATAACCAAAACTGTTGTATTAAAATATTAAACTGTGAAGTCCTCATAGTGTACAGTTAATTTGCCTTCACGTCATGTTAAGTGCATCAGCCATTTGCTGAGTTGATATCCACTGAATGAAGGGAATTAATAATTCCACTGCTTAGGGATGTGGACATTGACTAATGATAGTTCTTAATATTAAATTATATCTTACTGTTATTCTGTTGTACGGTTCTAACATTTTTTTTTTTTATATCTTTCTTCATTTCTCAACAAGCAGACTTAATATGAGTCAACTGAATGCTATTGAACCCCATCAGTATCCTCACCCTGAACATCACATCTCCCATGATGCTCTGTATCTGTTCTTCTGTTTTCCCAGTGAGGAATGCCTCTAGTCCTCTCATTAGTAACTTTTATACCTGTGATAAGCTTTAGTACAGGCAAAATGATGAAGAAAATGATAACCAAAGCCTGGTCTGTACCTGGTGAATGTAATACACTGGAAAAAAAATGTACCTCTAAAAACAAGTTTAAAAAAAACAAAAAAAAAAAACCAACCCAATAATCTGAGATATATTTGCTTGAATTAAGCAAAAATAAAATCTGCCAATAGAACAAGTGAAAATTTTCTTGGTAAGATTTCTTCAAATAAGATTTTCAAGATCTATTGTCTAAAAATAAGTTCTTATATCTCACTGAAAAGTTACTCTTTAGGTGATTATGTCTTATTTTAAGTGTGATGAGATATTTTGACTAGAAATGAGAAAAATACACTTGGTAAGATTTAGATTTTTTCCAGTGTGAAATGCATCTGAGAGGCGATACAAACCGAATGACAGGGAAAAATACCCATTAAGATTTCACTGATCTGATATTAGGGTCGGATATCAGCCTCGATATGAACATTTCAGCTGGATTGGGGATCTGTTAAAGCAACTGCTCTGTGAGACCGATCCGCCCCATTTAAATTTTTACGACACGGCCTACGTCATGCATGCCGAGAGTAGAGAGGAGTTGTTGCAAACACAGACAGGGGACATGGAGCGAACTATGTGGTCTGTGATTGGAAGTATTTCAGCCTTACCACACCAACTAGCTCGACAGCAGTTTGTAATGCTTGTAAAGTGAATGTTGCCAGGGGTGGTGGTAGCAAATGGTGATATCGGATTGTTATCGAGTATCGAACAATACCCAAGGCCCCAGCATCAGTATCGTAACTGAAAAAATCTGATCGGTGCATCCCTAATACTCACCCATATTAAAATGGCTGAAGCCACTTTGTTAATTGCTATGCTAGACATCACACAATCTACTCATCTCTAGATATTTCAAATTACAAAGAAATCCGTCTATGAATCATGGTGGTCACACTGACAGACATGAATGAAAATAATACCCTGCTTCTCCGACAGTAGTAATAGAATATATTAATAATAGAATACACAGCTTGTAGACTGTTTGTGGTTACCATACAAACCATGGGAGTTTGATTAGATATCTGTGTATCAGTGGTTAAAAGATCATCTAAGGTCCTACATTTCAAGGATATATTTATGTTATTAGCAACACCTTCCATTTTAAAAGCAGAGTCAAGTAAATTTGTTTTTGTCTTCGGACCCGTTGAGATCCTGATTAAACGAAGGAGGGATTCATCTGTCTGAACCTCAGCTTTACTTCCACACTCCCCTCCAACGCTGACTTCACCGACTTAAAGTGACAATGAATTATTCAAATTAGAACGCCTGGAAATTTTTGATAGGCTATTTTTAGCTCCAGCATCTGGTTGGTTGCCAAAAGCTATGGGTTTTAGAAGGGTTCCCCGAAGGTGAGCGGGCTGTCGTGTCACAGTGAGCTGTATAATGAGGACAGGGAGTAAGTGTGTGAGCGGGGGAGGACAGTGACGTGAGAGGACGAGGAACCTGAAAATCCTGTCGCGTAGAGATGCTCCCGTGTTTTTGTTCTCCCTTTGATTAAGAGTTGGGGATCTGTTTTCAGCAACAACCGCTCGCATCCCTCCGTCGTCAGTCATTGATTCTAAATTAATGACAAAAACAATTCATTGAAACCCATTCTTTAAGATGAGTGAGTGACAGTAAACCGTGCTTATGTTTTGTCATTGTCTGGCTTAAAACAACATAAAAAAAGTCATTGTTTTGTCAGGTTCCAGGAAGAAAATGAGCGGACAGAGGGAAACCCTTTTCTCTGCCAAAGAAAACTACGTTAATTTTTCCCCCTCCGCTGCCTCCTCCGCCTCCCATTCTCTTCCCTCCTCACGATCTCGCTCCCTCTCTCTCCCTTCACACTTCACCATCTTGAGCTGTCAAAAAAAGGAAAAAGGTGCCGTTACCATGGCGGCAGCTGATCAAGAGAAAACAGTGCAGCCTTGCGTACAACAAAAACATGCTTTTGTTAGGGATTTCATTGTAATGTAGGATAATTTATTAGTAGGCACATATTCTTCCCTGTCGCTGATATTCCCATGGACTCATCAACCAAGACCCTGTCCTCCCAGGCACCCGCTTTATTTTTATCCTGCTTTATTTAATAAAAGAAATATCATCCAGCCGTGTCTCTATAGAATAAGCCTGAGATGGAAATCAATTACTTGGCAGTTTAATTATGTATGCGCCGCGATGGTCTTTAAATGAGCCATTCACCTAACTACACTAGATAATGTTGATTTAACCGCTGTTTAATTTTAGAATGGGGAGCTTGATGTGACAGAACTTGCAAATACAGACATCATGTCTGTTTCCCAGCATGCACCGCTCTCCTCCCACAGGCTCCCTCAGATATCACACAGCACGTCGAAGCAGACATACTGGATGTGTATCCAGCTAATGGCCATCAAAAGGTTCCTGAGCTGCTTTAACCCCACAGGACTTGTTAGGAACTTCACTCTTTCAAGATCCCATTCTGCAGACAAGCTTTACTCAAACTCTTTCAAACTTCAGCTTAATGTCTAGTCTCATTATTAAGGTTTCTGTAAGACATCAGATATGTGAAGTTCTATCAGTTCATGAACAAGACATTTGGAAGTTTCCGTTCTCATGTCTTTACTACAGATAATCTGTATTGTATTCATAAGGCTGAACAAGTGCAGCAGAAGAGAAGCATAAATAAACATAAGGACTCATCAGCCACTGTCCCTGTCATCCACATTTAAAGGTCAAAGCACAGAATAACATTTTATTCTGGCCAGTACATGTAAATAGTAAAAAAAAAAAAACAACTTTCTTTGCCTCCTCTTTATAGTTCTATGTAATTTCATTTCCTTCACGCGTTTCAAAAAACAGAAGATAAAAACATTTCTATGTGGTTGTGTAAAAAGAGATTGTTCCAACCCAACAAATCTTGCTGTCTTCATGCATTTTCCATGTATTAACTCACAGATGAAGCAAATGATCAAATATTTAGGTAAATATGAAAAGAATGCAATGCGGTGCAGAACATTGAAAACAAAACCAGCAAATATGCACAGGTAAAGTGTAGTAAAAACACCGACTGTGTTGATTCAGTCCAAATCCTTCAGTCAAACAGGGGTCAAATTACGTCACATCACATCAGCACATGAAACACAAGGGTTTACTTTATGGAAAATAGAGGGACCTTGTTTCATGTCCTTTTGACTTGTTTTTAACAGCAGCATAAAATCTATTTTGTGTAACGCCAACATTTTATGTAAGAAGGGTCATATTAATACAAAGCACAGTTGTGTTTTTTCAATCTTGTTATTAAACAGCAGAAACACAAAATGCAGACTGATAGGTCAGAGGTTACATCTCGACAATGTCTGTCTTGCACCCTGTGTGTGCAGGGTTGTGTAACTATGGGCAGATGAATACAGCAGCCATCAGCATGTCCACATTCATAGTGTTTTAACAGCAGAAAGTAGAGCAACAAGTAAACAGTGTGGATATTGTTCTTCGACCGTCGTCTACGGGGGTTCAGTTTGGGATGGGTCTGGTAGATGGCAGAAGCTGTTTTGTCTCAGGACTAAATGTTCCTCAGTGTGTCCTCTCTGTAACATGGTCTGGGGTTTCAATTCCTACATTATAAACAAAAAGTAAAGGATATTTCTTCTTTTTTTTTTGTCATTTTTTTGGTCATTTCTTTTTGTCATTTGTAAATAAAAGTATGTCTGGTCATTAAAAAATGTGTTTCAATCCAATTCACACACAAAACGGTAAAAAAAAACCACTGTGCAAGAATCCCAACTGAACAAAATAGCCCAAAAATTAAAAATATCCTTAACTTTTTGTCTGTAGTGTATGTAGAATGGTAAATGGTGCTATATTTATATAGCACTTCTGCGGTGCCCAAAGTGCTTTACAAAACCTCACATTCACCCATTTAAGCACACTCATACACCACTAGGCGGCTGCCACCATGGAAGGTGCTGCCAGGCCTGGACATGTGGACAGTCAAAGGCAGGATTTGAACCACCAACCCCTCAGTCATTGGATGATCTGAGCCACAGCTGCCCCAGTGGGACCTGAGTGGGTGATTTCACATTTGGTCCAGACCTATGGACTTTTCAATTTGGCTGGAAACGATTTCTAACCAAAACTGATGGTCTTGGTCCAGATCCAGCTGTACCCTGGTTTGCACTATTTACAGAATAAAAAGACTTTTTGGATGGTTTTAAGGAGAAAAATTAACACCAAACTAGAAGCACTCGGAGAGCGCAGACCTCCGCCAAGGCTGATCAGTGGCCCCCCCATGGGCCCCCCCCCATGGCAAGGAGGTTATGTTTTTGCCAGGGTCTGTCTGTCGTTTGTCTGTCTGTTTGTTTGTTTGTCTGTCCGTTAGTGTGCAACATAACTCAAAAGTTATGGACAGATTTTGATGAAATTTTCTGGTCTGCGCCCCCCCCCCCCCCCCCCCCGCCCCCCCACCCCCGTGGGCTCCCCCACCCCCGATCACCACCAAAATTTTATCATTTCTTCCTATCCCATTTCCAACAACCCTGAAAATTTCATCCAATCTGTCCATAACTTTTTGAGTTATGTTGCACACTAACGGACAGACAAACAAACAGACAGACAAACAAACAAACAAACAAACAAACCCTGGCAAAAACATAACCTCCTTGGCAGAGGTAATAAATGAACCAAATGGTCAAATTCACAACATGCTGACGTCAGATGCATAACTGCCTATAAACTATTAAATGTCATGTTTAGGGAGACTCAGAACATGTACATGATGATGGCCGGTTGTATAAGTTTCCTCCCAAAATTGCAGGATCATTGCAGATAAAACCAAACCTAAAGACAAAAAAAAAAAAAAATTATATTCAGACTTTGACATGTGCAAATGCCCTGAGACTAGACCAGCTGTTTTCTTCAAAGGTCAAAGTTTTGGACCACTGGACATGATTAAGATTGGGCAAAGCTTGTGTTTACAGTTTAACACAAACCCTGGTCTCCTTCTGCTTCTTTCATTCCTGTCTAGTTATATAAATGCTCAGTTTCTTCACTGACCTTGAACACTGTGACAGATGCACATGTTTTTTTCTGCTGCAGAATCATGCTATAAGAATGTAATTCCCATGGTGACAGTGAATAATGACTTGTGTGTATGGAAACAGGTAATTTATATCCATAGGTGAATTGAGCTTTTACTGTTACAGATATGGGTGCGGATCCCACTGTTCCTCGTGCTCAGGAAGCTGAACATAACAGCATGAAGCTAGGGTCAAATGTTTAGCTAAACTTAGCAAAGATGGTTGGAATCCCTTTTAGTCTGTGTCCATCCAGCTGCCAAAACTTCCCACCTGTTGCGATCACAGGTTGCCAAAACTCACCAAGAGTCAGTTTTAGAGTGTGACTGTTTATCGTTCACCAAGTCTTGGTTCACAGGTTATCACGTAGCGTGAGGAAAGAGATGCTCCTGCCATTAGCTGGGTGATCAGTGTTGCTCCCTCGGTGACGTGGGGTGGTGTGATGGGATCAGGGTGAGGAGGATGCTTTGAAGAGACACAACAGTATTGAGTGACAGACACAGCAACAGACGGAGGGATATCTCTGCCCGGGGGTCTGTGCTTCCAGCTGGAGCTGAGCTCTGTATCTGTGACACAGAAAGAAGATGACTCCCACTGTGAGAATCCTTATCTGCTGCACATACGCTTACATCCAGGCATGCTTTGTATATTAAAAGACGCATTAAATGACACCTCTGGCAACATAAAGCAATTTTTTTAATAAATATTTTCTCCTCTCTGTAGAAGATCACAAGTTTAATATATAGAAGAACTCAGTAAAAACATGTTACACTGACAATGACCTTTATTCCATTTGGATGGAGAACTCTTTATAAAGACTTTACTGGTATCAGGGGTTGACTCATGGGCTTTTAAAGGCAAATATACTGTGATAAAGATAATTCAGAGGAGAAACAATTCACTACAATTCATTACACTGTCGGGGGTCGGTATAACCCCGAAATCCCCCCAGTCCTCTGCTATATATAAATCAATCTACAATAATTGTTAGACAATTGATATGAACTCAGTTTGAGCTACATCGACCTGATAGTGGCAGAATAATAGTCAGAGAACCAATTTTTCCCCACAAAACTCCACCTAGTGAATGAAACTGACACCATATGAACTCTGGATGGTAGACAGAAAATGGACATTTGTAAGACGATCAATACGAACTGAATTTTATCTCAAATGGCCTATTACTGCTTGATTTATGCCCCAAAAGACTGATTTACAACTAAAGCGCCCCCATTTGGATGACTTATAATACTCATAGAGAAGCAGAAATTGATAGGGTTCTTCCGACCAAATCTGTCCTAGTTATTGCGTTCACACTACGGAGATCTGGCAGCGGCATTCGGGATAAAACCATTATATCCCCAAAACTTAATTTCCCAATGTTATTAGAATCTGTCGCTGTATTTTTCTGGGTAAATAATCATTTTGTGACATCTTGACAGGTTTGTCATGATTGTGTTTCAGTGTCGTCCTGTCAGTGTTGAAATGTTGAAAATTAGTCGATTAATGTCGAAGCACTTTTTCGTCACATAAGTTCATTAACAGAGTATTGGTTAGAAAAGTATTACTAATGTTTAAGAACTTCAGTAAATAGATAAATTGCTTTGCAAATTTCCTCTGGTGTCCAATGACATTCAATCGGTTTCCAGCAAGGGCATATGTGGTTCAGTAGCTTTGGATGTACACTGCCCAGCCAACTGTCTGTGGACTGTCTGTGGGTTTGATTATGTGATGCATTTGCTGTGGCATCATCATGGCTCTTAATGCTTATGCAGCATCACAATAAATGTTAGAGGATTTATTTCTGTCCAAAGTCACATTAATTTTCCACTAAGATTTTGTACTGATGGGAGAGTTCGACCTGAAATCTTCTCCATCACCTCCTAAAGATTCTCAGTGAGGTTCAGTCCACCAGTGAACATGATGCCTCATGCTCCTGAACCACTCTTTGACAATCTGATCCTGATGAATCCTGGTATTATCATCTTGGAATATGCCTTTGTCGTTTAGAGAAGAAAAAATCAGCATATTCAGGTCCAGCTGACACATAAGGTTACTGAATCCAGACCTGAATCAACCTCAGATCATGGCACTGCCCTATAGACTAGTACTGTAGGCACTAGGCATGATGGGTAGTCATTCATCCACCTATCTTCTCACTCTGGAACAGGGTCAATCTGGACTCATCAGACCACATGATCTTTTTCCATTGAAACACAGTCCATTACCTGTTTTTAGTGATGAGCAGATGATAACCAGCCTGTTTGAACCCCCGTCTGCTCTGGTTAGAAAATAATGAGAGCCACAGTGGTGATCCAAAACATGAAACTGTGGGACACTGAACTGAGCTGAGCTAAAGGTAGATTAAAGGTGGGGTATTCCGCTTCCTTTCCTGTGGGAGATATTTTCATACGTGATGTTTGTTTGTCATGTGGATGTGCAGTTTGTCACGTCTGCAGACTTCATGTGTGTACACAGTGGAAAACCCTAAATCCAGATTGAAATAATAACCGGGCAATCATGCAGAAACAGAAGGCAAACCACATATGAGCTCAATCCCCCAAACCCCTCAGGTTTAATTATGTTGGTGTGTAGATATGTGTGTAATTGCGTGTGTGTTTTAGATGCTCTCGTACTTCATTAGCACCTCTGGGGTCCCCTTCTCTTGATGATGTCACAGCGGCTTACAGGACCAGACCGGCATGGCAGTGGACGGTGGTCTCCGGCCAGAATCGGAGCCCATAGTGTCAAGCAGATGGTCGCAGTCCCAAGGAGGTGGGGGCAGCGAGCGTTCTGATTGGTCGAGCCAGCAGGGCAGTTTTTGAAACCGAGCCTGAGCCGAGCAGTGGGCTGTGTGTTTGTGTGTTTGTGTGTGGGGGGCTTTAGTGGGAGTTTGCCAATCCAACGTGTTGCTGTCTCAACAGATGAAGGGATGTACGGAAAATTGTGTGACCCACGAGGGTCATTCTGTTTTTAGATCTGTGAGTGTTAGAGCTACCAGGATTTACTACTGAATATATCGAATACCAGGAGTGTTACATTTAAAGATCCGCTTTGGCAAATATCAGAACAAATTGTTTCTATCCTGCTTGGACATAAAGTCACCTTTATATCTCCTTAAATAAACAGATACTCTATTGGTGTGTTCAAAGGACCTTCAACCCAAATTACAAATATACATTTTGTGAGCCTGGCTGTAGACAACAGAAATGAAAATAATTCTGATTTTCTGGTTTTTGCTCAGAATTTTAAGGTGTTATTGCAGTACTAATTGCCACAAATACACAAATATAATACAGTCATAGAAAAATAAAACCCTCTCTCACAGATATTTGTGTTTAATTAGTTTTGTTATAAATATAAAACTCCGATCTCATTGCGTTACAAATAAAATCAATGTCCTCATTTGTTGCAAACAAACATAATTCCATTCTTGTGGACCTGCAGATTGTTTTGCCTTTCCTGAAGAGACAAAAAGGTGCCAGTCTCAGGTTCACATCAACTCCAGGAACTATTTAGTTTTTGACAACAACAGCACTTTGATTAAGGTTAAGAGAATATCTTGGTTTGGTGTAAAACATTAATAAATACATTGTGTGTCCATTTTTATCACACATTTGCTAATTTCTTCTGTATAAACCAAACCCCGATACCTTTTTTCCAGTCATTACATAAATAGATGAATAAGGCTGATGTTAAAACCAGCTGATATTCAATGAATACATGTGAGTAATGTATGTTTACAGTCAGGAGCAACATTTTATCTACTTTTAAATTATATATATCAATGACATTCAATTGTTAGATTGCAACAACACATAAAGTGATTATCATTACATTTATAAAGTATCTTTATGAAGTTGCACATGAATGACCAAGAATGTTTTCAAGACCAACACATTTCAAGAGCATTCCAGAACTGACTTCATTATTTTTAGTCATCAGAACCTCATTGACAGGCTTGTAATTCTACTGTCCACCAATTGTTTTTCCTTTCGATTAGCATTCTCATGTGGCGTCCACACCAGCGTAGTTCTGTATCAGTTACTGTTTACACACTCAAGTTACATTACTCCAGGGTCACAGCTCTGGACGCCAACTCTATTGGCTCCAGGCCAAGAGCTACGAGTAAACGACCAAGAATCTTGGGATTGACGCCATTTGAAACCTCATGTCTCGTCCCTTCCCTGTCTGGTGAAACACAATTTAATAGTAATATTAATAAAAATGCAATGTCATTGATATGTATCATAAAAACACAGTACATACATAAGTTCAGTTCAAATCTTAAATCTTCATAATAAGAAAACACAAAAAAGAAATCAAACTTATTCACAAAATGTCTGATTAAAAGTGTTTTACTTTCCAGTGTTGAGTAAAAATAAAAGACACTCAACTTCAGATCTAGAAAACATACACTGTGTCACAGTGTGTGAAACTGTGATGGGGCTGTTAAATCATGGTGTTTGTCCAATGCAGCTTCAAAAGACAGAAAATGCCTGCATTAAAAACACAGTGGGTATTTTCAATATAAGCATTTAAAGCCTATTGCTGTCACTTTGAGGCATGTCTTTTTTTATTGCTTCCTACATCTGTTGAACATTGTATCGTGAAATGCACGTCATATGTTTCTCAGTGCAGAGTTTTTCCTCACTAATGAGGACTCTACAAGAAAGACAGCACGGATGTGATAATAACGTGTGTGAGCGAATATGTTTATGATGGATTCTTTCCTGGAGGAGACTTTCATTTCTTCCTGTGGGTGGTGAGTGACTGATAGGAGTCTGAGCTTAATGCGATGCACCACTGATATGAAAACATTCAACTCAGGCACAATGAAATAATGCTACAGTAGAAACTGACAAAACAAAATGAAGCCTTTATGTTTATTGGGTTTACTGCGAATCATCTAGACAGTTGTTCGTTTTGATACCGAATGAACAAGCAAATGTTTCCTTTCCATAAGTAATCCCTGTGCCTCATGCCTCAAACGTACAACATAAAATAAAGAAAGGCTGCAAACAGTTACATCCTGCAAACTGCAAACTATAATCTGTAACAAGTGGTTCCAGGCACAACAAACTCCACCCCTCGCATGTATTGTAGCTTATTTTGGCATCGATCCAGCTGATGTCATCATGTCTATGCATGTGATGATGTCAGCATATCAATTTTCTCTATATATGTGCCAAGTTTTTAAGTAAATTGAAACAAAATTTATGTTTTTATAGACATTTGAAATTTCACTCATTGTAAGTAAATGGGAGAAAAAAAAAAGATTTTAAAAATTCGTAAAGAATTTGAACTTTGACCTACTTTTCCCAAATATAACCACATCTATTCTGGATCACTGACAATCTATAAACCCAATTTGGTATGAATTCAACTTGTAGTTTTGCTGCTAGAGTGTTCATAAACCAACAAACTGAACCAACACAATATCCCTTGCCTCTCCTTCAAGGGATGGGGTGATAAAAGAATAATAGTATTAATGAGAGTACTAAAAATTATACAGACTATATACATATTTACAACATAGAGGAATAACAAGAATGAGATGAGACACATACAGGACAGGGTTACACTGCTGTGTTGTACAGTCCAACAACTTCACTGTTAGATGAGAATAAATATCACACACTGGTCCTTAAGGAAAACTTGGCCAATATTCCAGATGTGATAAATGTAAAGTTTCTCCATAGGTGCCAGGAAAACTGGTACCTTTTATATTTTCCAACAGCCTAAACAAATACAAGTTGCTTTTCATATTAACTGTTTCGTGCATGAATTATGAGAGCCTTAATCAAGATTCTTTTTTTCCTGAGTGTTTTTATTCCTTTAGGCATTAAAAAAACAATGTCATTAAAAATTTTTTGTGAACCAGTTTTTCATGGAGTTGCAATAATGTCGACTCAGCTGGAAACCATGCATTTGATTTTTGAAGTAAAGAAATATATTTATTGATATACTGTGTGAAAACTATGAAATAAAAACATTTTTAATGCAACTAATCTGATATTTTCTCACATTTTAACAGATAATAAGATAAAAAAAAAAACAAAAACTGTTAATTACAGTCTAATAATAATAATAATAAGCAATTGATGTCCACTCAAGCATGTTAGTGCAGATCAGGTTTTTGAAGAACAGCAAAGTTAACGGTATGAACTACAGTGTATGGGACGGTGCATGAGCATCCACTGTGTCAGCTAATATGGAATCAAAACAACAAAATCCATGAATATATAAGAGAACAGCTAAAGAATAACTGTCCACTGGAGTCACCACTGTGCATGAAAGGGTTAATATATTTTTTGTGACGGTCTGTAGCAACACGCTGCCATTGTGTTGTATTTTTATTTGCAGCTAACATGAACACAATGTCAAACTGGATACTGTGAAATCCGAATGATACCTCAGGAAAGGCAGTTTCCATGGTTTTAGTCGGACAAGCCACATTTACCGCCTGCAAAAACAGAGAAAAGTGTAGTTTAATCGTAAACTTTTGTGGAGCACCTGAAAGGCAGAGACTGTACTGACCCTCCTCCCACTCACAGTCTGTCTTCTCATACTCATGGGTGAACAACAGATTGTGCCTCATGAAGGTGAACATCAGCTTGTGCTAATCAGTCAAATCAGCTGTTGAGATGATTGTTGGAGATGAAAAACTGCCCTTGTGGTACTTCAAATCACATGTTCGCATTTGGATCAGAAGGTCACAGGTTTGACCTCAGCCATTACCTGCGACACCAACGAGCAAGAAACCTCAGAAGCAAAAAGCTTTGACTGTAATGAAAAAGATTGCTGAAAATTGGAGCGAGTCCTCAGGCTAAATGAGATCAGCATTGTTCAGAGATGGACTGTCTGTGTCACATCCGCCCTGCACTGCCTTCAAAGGGCTGATTTATTGAAGTACAGGACTTATTTAGCATGCGGAGTGTGCGCTGGAAATCAGACTGTGGAGAAGCATGTGCATGTTGCAATCACATGGTACAGTAGCGCCTTTGCATTTTTAATGTCTTTCATAAATAACCATGTGTGTGTTTGTGTGGCTCTATGAGTACGTGTCTAAAAGGCCTG
Organism: Sphaeramia orbicularis; assembly: GCF_902148855.1. Lineage (NCBI taxonomy): Eukaryota > Metazoa > Chordata > Actinopteri > Kurtiformes > Apogonidae > Sphaeramia > Sphaeramia orbicularis. Next base: position 23,174,740 of record NC_043968.1, on the reverse strand, counting down.
TCAGTGTGTGTACTTTCATGTCAGTGTTTTACGGATGCATGTGTGTTTGATGTCTGACTCTTTTAATGTGACATGATTCAGCTGTTAGAGACCGCCGTGCACTGAGGGGATGGAGCCCCACTCTGCGGAAATGAACGCAACAAAATTACACCACAGCACGAGGCAGCAGTTGTCATTAGTTGGCGCAGCATCCGAGTAGCCAAAGGAAACAGCTCAGGTTGTCCCGCTGTTCATCTCAACCAATGTCCCGATAAGAATGAGATGAGAATAAAGAAAGAGAGAACTGAAAGAACCCGAAGAAGTGACAGGAGGAAAACATTTGGCTTATGCTGTTTAATTCTGGGATTATATGTGCTTTGAGGTGATATCTGTATATATTTTGTCATTTCCATGTGAATTTGTTCCTCTTTCATCAGATTTAGAAATGCAGGTAGGTGGTTCATGATGAGAAAATGTATTTACACGAGGCAATCTGTAACTGACATGGGTCTAATATAACCTGTGGACATGTGATGATTTATAAATTAACCCCCCACGTCTGTATTTAATGCTGCACATGTTCATGTTTGACTCACATTTTACTGGCATCATCCCCAAGAAATATTAAGGCTCACTATAAATTTTGGATGCACCAGTGTATCGGCTGATATTGGCTAATATCAGCCAGTATTGGTATAAGATGACTTTTCACCAACTGTAGCGGCAGATATTAGATTATATTTGTGGTTTTTCATATTTTTTTATGTTTGAATGTGTGTATTTCAAAGATTATGTAGTGAAATGCTGAACTATTTTGTAATAAAAACTCATTTTATGTTTATAATGGTGATTGATTTGAGAAGGGGTAAACAACGAGAAATCGATTAAAAAAAAAAGAAAAAAGTATTGGCTAATAACCAAAAGGCAAGGCAAGGCAAGTTTATTTGTATAGCACATTTCAGCAACAAGGCAATTCAAGGTGCTTCACACAGGACATTGAAATACAACGACAGGGAAAAAGAAACACGTTTAAAACATTATAAAAGAAACATGTAAAAGGTGATTAAAAACAGCAAGTAAGAAAACAACACATAAAATCAAATAAATAAATAAATAAAATAAATAAATAAAATAAAAACACACACATATTAAAGTAAGAGTTGCAGTGCAGAGTTTCAAAAGAGAATATAAAATGTCTTCAGTTTTGCGTTGGTGCATCCCTTCTACAAACAGGCTTAGACAAACCCTTATAGATGATCCAACCTGTTGAAAAATACACAAATGTTCTGTACTTCTATGAATGTCATCGATGTGATTGTGATTTAGTGATTTATTCCAAACATGCAATGAAATTTAACATATATGTGAACAAACAAAACATAAATAATAACACAAGAATCCACAATCAAGACAATCTTAGACAGAAGAACAGCACAATAGTTTCATTTACGTGCCCGAAAAGGGGTGGGAAGAAGTGCAATTTATTTAATCCTACCCCTTCTCCATAAAATATTATTGATAATATATTTTTATCTCCCTCTTCCTCCATCTTCTTCCATCTATCTCTCCTGAAGAATTTGAATTTGCTCTTTTTTAAATTATTGTCTTTACTGTGTTATGACATCTGCCTCCTAAATTTGTGCCCAGAACTCCTTTCATTTATAATCACTGGTGCAGTCTCCAAAGTTGTCATCCAGGAAACTGGAGTATCCACCAAATCAACAAGACGTTGCATCATATGAGACTAATATCATAAAATTAACATGTCAGATGATCCACATAATGATTACAAACTACCAGAGACCACCAGCTAATACTAATCATATTTAATGTTCACAGTAGGTTCCCCTAACCAACATTAATGCAGGTTGTTTTAGGCATCAGTAATAATAGTCACATTGAACCATATAAATGAATATGTGTTTTACAGATCAATAATGTCTTTAACTCTTTCAAGCATGAATTATGAAAAAAAAGTGTCCAGATTTTTTTTAGATTGACTTTATTTCTCAAAATTAGGCTAAAGTTGAAATGCATTTTGAATTGTTTTAAAAAATATGGTTTTGTTAAGAAGATATTTAACCTCCTGAGACCCAGGAAAGTACAAGTTTTGGCTTTTTGTAATTCAATAATTGCCTATATTGGAAACATTATGATGCAGCTATTTTTTCAGATGCATTTTTACCTCCGCCAAGGAGGTTATGTTTTTGCCAGGGTTTGTTTGTTTGTTTGTCTGTCTGTCTGTCTGTCTGTCTGTCTGTCTGTCTGTCTGTCTGTCTGTCTGTCTGTCTGTCTGTCTGTCTGTTTGTTTGTTTGTCTGTCCGTTAGTGTGCAACATAACTCAAAAAGTTATGGACAGATTTGGATGAAATTTTCAGGGTTTGTTGGAAATGGGATAAGGAAGAAATGATTAAATTTTGGTGGTGATCGGGGTGGGGGGGCCCACGGGGGGGGCACTGATCAGCCTTGGCGGAGGTCTGCGCTCTCCGAGTGCTTCTAGTTTTTTTTATGTAATGTCGTTTGTGGTGGACAGTTTTTTGTTTTGTTTTTTTATAAAGGTGCTTCTATGAAACTGGTCCCTAAAAAAAGGACATGGGAGCTAAAAATTAAAACCAGATTTAGACTAATGTTATGAAGCAAAGTTTGGAAGCACTTTGGGTCTATTTTAAAATAAATATTTTGTGAGATAAAAGAGAAACTATTTTTCAGATAAAACACATTTTTATATTTTGTATATATATTTTTTTACAAAATCATTAATTCTGGGATGGCTCAATTTAATGAGTTTTTATTTATTTATTTATTTATTTATTTATTTATTTATTTATTTATTTATTCATTTATTTATTCATTGTTTTTTGCATTTATCTGAGGTCATTAGGTACATCCTGGTGGGAAATATGTCTACATTTCTCTTTTATCATTGGCTCTAAAAAGCTGGCAAAGTGCAAGGTACCAAAATGAACCCAGTTTCATAGAAGAACCCATAAGGCTGTGAAACTCTTGTCCACAAACACGGACAGAAAACCCATAGGTTAGGAGGTTAACTTTGAGATCACAGAGCAGACCACATTCTAAAACTAAAATGATACTTTTTTCATTGTATCGTTTAGGGTCTATAGAGACGGCCTTCATGTGGTTTGGAGAATATTGCCTTTATAACCCTTTGGAAAATGAGCTTAAACCATGTGTCCACAAATGTGGAAGTCATGTATAAAAGGGTTAAAACAGGGTTTCTTCATCTTCATAAGTTTTCAGTTGTTTTTAATAAAGAACATGAACACATTGCACCACAAGCCAAGTTGCAGCCACACAGAAGCATGAAAACATTTTCTCATGTCAGTTTGGGCCACTAGTCACAGCAACATAGACCAATTACATAGACCACAGGGAAATGTCTTAAAATGCATAATTCCATTTAAAAAAGCAACATGTCACTCCTTTAATATTGGGAAATACCTGGTTTTCACCTAAAAAACACAAACAGACAGAGAATAATATTAGAATCAATGGAGATGAATCACTTAAGAAATATTAAATCTAGAGGAAAAACTCATTTGGTAACTGCCACAGAAGTAGCACTGGCTCTTTATGGGTTAAGTGCTGAAAGATGCTGGGCGCCTCATCAGACTAGCAATTTGCGACATGCTGTGGCTTAAAAAGTGAGTCGAACACAAGCATTGACAGCAGCAGAGTGAAAGCATGCATACAGTTCAGAAGAAGGGTGACCCAAATAGTGGCAATGATATTTTCAGAGCATGTGAGTCATACAATCCAAAACAAGGCAGGGTGTGAAACGACTTCTTTGGAGCTCAGTAGGCAGAGCACACCAGTGGATGGATAGTGGGAGGAAAGTGGAGAAGGAGCATAGCAGGCTGCATGTGTGGAAATCTGTTCTGTCTAGCTCCAGGAGAGAGCCGTGCATGTTTGCAAATTCTGCCTGTGCTTCTTCCAGGGCAGTGGTGCATCTGACAGGTGGTTCATGTGCACTTTGTACAAAAACACCGAAACAGCAAGATCTGTTTTTCACTGTAAGCACACAGCTTCAAATGCAGTACGTCAACATGCTGTCATTTTATCAGCCAGGGTTAGAGTTACTTAACCCATGAAGAACAAAAGTATACTGATCTAAAATGTTTAATAACTTCTGATCCACTAATTCTATCAAGGCATGTAAATAATTCAGGTAAAATACAGTTTGTCATCTTTTCGTGGTCATCAGATATGACCCATTTGGACATTCAGAGGCTCCATAGTGAACGTGGAAACACCGTCATCTTCTGAAACACTAATTCACCAGTAAAACCAATGTAGTTGGTAAATGACAGTGGATGGAGACATTTGTTTTTATGTTCAGTTATGATATATTTATTGAAAAAGTCATTTTTTTCTCCTGTTTTCTGTTTTGATATAATAACATTTGAATTTACACTGACTTTTTATGAACATCTGCATGATCATTGAATTAAATACCTGATCTCACTGAAAAAAAAACAACCTAAAATACAGAGGATAATATTATAATAAATTGTGATAAATCACCTAAAAAGGTTAAAATAGAGAAACATTCATTTAGGAACTGCCACAGAAGTAGCACTGGGTCTTTAGGGGTGGTGATAAATCACTGACGAAAGACAGAAAAAAATATATATTTGGAAGTTGTGACAAAAGTAGTTGTGGGTCTTTAAGGGTTGATCTCTAAACATGACCACAGTTTTTAGCAGTTTAATAATCTTTTCTAGTATATTAGGGTTGATTTCCAGTTGTGTTTCCAGTTATGGTGTTAAAACTTAAACTGGTTTTCTTTATTAACCCTTAGGAGTTTGTAATATAAATGTCCGTTTTTGCCATGCCTGCTTATAATCACCTTTTTAGGTACTTCATATACCCTGATGTGACCCCCATATGTTGCATATCAAAATGTGCAAAACATTCTCAGTATTGTAATGGAATGACAAAGGTCTAGTGAACAATACTGATTCATTTCAGCAGAAGGATGGGGAACATGAGCACAGCGCACCTTGTGTTTTTTGTGGTTTTTTTTGTTTTTTTTTTACAAGGAAGTTCATTTGCTTTTTGGGATGTTATAAGAAAAAACATAGCTACAATAGTCCAGCGCAATCAATTTGAATCTAGTCAAAGAGATGACCCAAAAAATATAGACACACTGCATGAAAAAAGTCATGTCAGACCTGATCACAGTGGTTTAGTCTTGCTTTGCTGTCCTTATCTCGTCAGCTCTGCGGACAGTGCTGCTCCGCTCTAGCCTGGCCAGCCGTCTGTCTTTTTCAATAAGAAATCCATCTGGAATCACGGGGCTTGAATCCAAATATGAAGGCAGGACTAACAAGCACCGAGTAACCAATCACAGATAAGACAGACGGATTTAAGAATACTTAAGAATAGTGTAATCTGTAATTCAATTCTTTTTTTTTTTTTTGAGTAAACAAGTAAACAATTGACAACAGTTGTAAAGAGATTTGCAGACTTGGAACTGAGTCTGACTCAGGACAAAAAGAAGTCGGTGCATATATTTATTTTTCATGCTGCATTCCAGGCAAGTTTTTAACCCTTTCATGCATGAATTATGAGAACCTTAATCTAGATTTTTTTTTCCTGAGTGTTTTTTATTCCTCTGTATAGGCATGAAAAACACTGCGATTGAATTTTTTTATTGAACCTATTTTTATGAAGGTTGATTGTTCTTTATTGCTTTGACTAAAAAAGAAAAAAAAAATCAATTAAAAAAACAAGTGTTTGAATGCCAAAAAACAACAAAAAATTCTGATCCAAAAAATTTAATTTCAGCACTTTTTTTCTTTGATTGAAAATGTTTTTTTTTTTTTTGATTGAAGTTTTTTTTTTTTTAATTGAAAAAAAAAAACAAAAAAACCCAACTATGTATATATATATATATATTATATATATATATATATATATATATATATATATATATATATATATATATATATACAGGGCGGGGAAGCAAAATTTACAATATTTTGAGGCAGGGATTGAAAGACAGTGTATGACCAATTAGTTTATTGAAAGTCATGAGAATTTATTTGCCACAAGAAAATTGACATAATAGAAAATGTTTTTATTCTATGTGTCCTCCTTCTTTCTCAATAACTGCCTTCACACGCTTCCTGAAACTTGCGCAAGTGTTCCTCAAATATTCGGGTGACAACTTCTCCCATTCTTCTTTAATAGTATCTTCCAGACTTTCTCGTAATAGTTTTGCTCATAGTCATTCTCTTCTTTCCATTATAAACAGTCTTTATGGACACTCCAACTATTTTTGAAATCTCCTTTGGTGTGACGAGTGCATTCAGCAAATCACACACTCTTTAACGTTTGCTTTCCTGATTAGTCATATGGGCAAAAGTTTCTGAAAAGGTATGGATAATAGTGTTAGGTATGATTATGACATCAATATATGTTTGGTTTCAAAACAATTGACGTAGTGCCTGCTGAGAAAAAACAACCAAATGTTCACTGTAAATTTTGCTTCCCCACCCTGTATATTTGGATATGTATTTGGTTTTAATTTATTATTGCACTCAATGGACTGAAAACTAGCTAACACTGCTGATTATGCAGAACATTTGCAGATAAATAACGTTAGAGCAATACCTTGTTTTGATAAACAATCTGCATAAACACTGCATCCATGGGGACCGCCATTGTTGTTTGATGGGCTGTGTGATGTCAGAGCGTAAAACTGGGAGTACATGGATCTGGTACGAGTTCACGAGTGGGGAGTCACAGGTTTGACCAGCATTCCAGTGCATTTTCACTGGTAGAAGGTTGGAAAAACACAGGTTACGGGTTGGAATGCAGGACCAGTATACTGGCTTGTTCTGGTGTTTGCTGCCATATCAAAACACTTGAATAAATTTCAACCTTTATGTATAGTAGACAGTGCTTCATGTACATTTATTCTGATTTTATGGTATTGCGTCACTTTCCTTACTGACTTATGATTCAGTAATAATAAATGTAATGTTCGATGTTGCTGAATGCCTTTGAGAATCTAAATAAAATGAGCGTATTTCTATTCATCTGTGTGTGCTGGCAGTAAACATGGATGACTTAGTTACCAAATAGGACCCAGGAGAACTATTTTGGTTCCCTATGTCTGCCTGACTTTGCTGCCGGCTAGACAGGATGGGCACTATTAAGAAAAATGTCTTTCATTTGTTGCCAATTTAACGTTGTAACACCTGTGCTGTGCTATTTAAAATGACACAGTGTAAGTGATCACAGACTGTGTTTCAGGTGACACGAAGTTACTGGTAATGGCCTGAATTCTTCTGCTGTTCACTGACAGGGATTATGAAGTTGGTTTGCGGTGCTGTGTCAGTAAGCTCAGTACAAACCTAGATCATTATCCTTTAACAAAACAAACACTATATCATATATACGCCCCCCCGAAAGGGAAGCCACGGGATATTGTTATATATGATTATGTGATATGGTAAAAACATGACTAGTCACAGATATTAGTGACACATTTTCACAAAAATAAAGCATCGAAGTTCAATTCCTCCAACCTATCACGACAAAAAATACCCAAAACTCCTGCAGTATTATCCGGTCCCTCAAAGGGGAGGCGAGGGGGATTGTTTTTGGTTTGTTTATTTGTTTGCCCCAAAATAGGTGTAGTTACATTTTGGGAAAAGTAGGTCAAAGTTCACATTTTTGATGATTTTTTATTTATTTTTATCTCTCTTTTTATCTCTCTCTACTTTTTCTTTTTTTAATAAATGCCCCTTTTATTTGACAGAATTTTATTTGTTGCAAAAAATGTAGGCACCCTCCATAATGCTGTTCAATCTGACTTTCATTTTGCCACTTAGTCTCACTTACAGGAGACATCTGATGAGCATTTTATAATACCATTGCCCCATACAAGTGGATTAGTCCTATTTGTTTTCAAAGGTATTATTGAAATTAGAGCCTAGTGAAACGTGTCATGTTTACTACATATACACTGCCTGGCAAAAAAAAAACGTAAGAGCCTTCTATTGGACAAGTACTGCAGTGGTTGAAAGATATTTAACTCCAACTGATGCAGTGAGCAGCCTCTGATTTCTTAGATAATCATCAAGTTGGCTAGAGGGAATAAAGATTGAAGTTTATAGATGTCAACACCAAGATTCATCGGGCTCAAACTGTAAAAGAGAGCACAGATGTCATTTTCATACATGGATTGTCCACCTAAACCTGATTGAGAATCTTTGGGAAGTGCTGAAGAAACCTTTTTGCAGTGATCTGACTTTCCCATCATCAAGATCTTTGCATAAAACCTAATGTGACAATGATCTCCCATTTATTTATAATGGGCAAAATTTCAAATGTCTATAAAAACATTAATTTTGTTTCAGTTGACTTCAAACTTGCCACATATATAGAGGCAATTGATATGCTGACATCAGCACATGCATAGGCGTGATGACATCAGCTGGATCGGTGCCAAAATAAGCTACAATATGTGCGAGGGGCGTGGTTTGTTGTGCCTGGCACCACTTGTTCATTTTATTTTTTATTATCATAGAATAATGAGCAAGTAAGGAACTAAGCCATTACTGTTCTGCATTACATTGCTTTTTTAATGTTGTTTACATTTTTTATTATTCATGTCAGATGACTGCATGTAAGATAATCACATTAAATACACACCTCTGTCATAATGCTGCACACAAAACAACATGCACAAAAACAGTCTATCAAACACAAACACATAAAGGAGAGAAATTCACAATAGTTGATATTAATAGATTTACCAGTTGATTTTTCATTGAAAGGAGTGACCACCCCAAAAACATGTTGGGAATAATTACAGCCGTTTGTGGATGCAGTGTTTCATATTTGCTTTACCATCCCAAATTCTTTAATTATACCCTATTTAAAAACTGGATGAATTGTAGAGCAGGCTAACATTACATTACATTACAGTACAAGTACATTAAGATATGGTGCCATGAAAAATTATATAATACGACTAAACACAAAAAGACATTGTATCACAAGCACAAAATGCAAATGCACTACATAATCACCATGCACCAAAAATAAATGGTACCATTTCCCCCCTGAATCTGAACTCTTCTGTTTGATTGCTTCTTTAACCACTTTCCTCCTGCCTCTCTGCCAGCTTCCCAACATACCAAAAGCACTAAATTGAATCTGACTGCATCTTCATTCCCGTGCTTCATTTCCACAAGGAATACAGAGAAGAGTGTTTATTTGTTGCTTGTGTGAATAGATTGTTTCCCCTTCTTTGCTCCAGTCAATGTCACATAAGTTAATTAAACTCTTACTCCTTTTCGAGGGTAAATGAATTGATTGATGTCTGTTTTGTATGTATCCGTACCCAGTGTGTAGAAACCCATATGCTACAGATAACCTGAACTATCTGACTATAACATATGTCTTTCTTTTTTCTTTTTTCCCTCTCCTGTAGTTTATTGCCTTTGCATCTTTGTTCTTCATCCTGGTCTCCATCACCACCTTTTGCTTAGAGACTCATGAGGCTTTCAACGAAATCATCAACAAGACTGAAGTGATGCGTAACAGCAGCCAACCGGACTCAGGCCCACAGTATGAGATTATAACTGACCCTGCACTCACCTACGTGGAGGGCGTTTGTGTCTTCTGGTTCACCATCGAGTTCCTGGTGCGTGTGACCTTCTGCCCAGTGAAGCTGGAGTTTGTAAAGAGTGCGCTCAACATTATCGACTTTGTGGCCATTCTGCCTTTCTACTTGGAGGTAGGGCTGAGTGGCCTTTCTTCAAAGGCCGCCAAGGATGTGTTGGGGTTCCTCAGGGTGGTGCGCTTTGTTCGTATACTGCGTATCTTCAAGCTAACACGTCATTTCGTAGGGCTTAGGGTTCTGGGCCACACATTACGTGCCAGCACCAATGAATTCTTGCTGCTCATCATCTTCCTGGCATTGGGAGTGTTGATTTTCGCCACCATGATCTACTATGCTGAACGCATTGGGGCCAAGCCCAATGACCCTACAGCTGCCCTCCATACAAAGTTCAAGAACATCCCCATTGGCTTCTGGTGGGCGGTGGTAACCATGACAACACTGGGATATGGTGACATGTACCCAGAGACCTGGTCGGGTATGGTTGTGGGCGCGTTGTGCGCTTTGGCCGGTGTGTTGACGATAGCCATGCCTGTTCCTGTTATCGTGAATAACTTTGGGATGTACTACTCTCTGGCGATGGCCAAGCAGAAGCTTCCCAAGAAGAGGAAGAAACACATCCCTCAGGTGGTGCAGGGAGGGTCCCCCTCCTACTGCAAAGCAGATCTCAACACCACCTGCAACAGCACTCAAGGTGACCTGTGCCACGTCAAAGGGACCAGGATACTAGAACGCAATCGCTCAGGTAAGACCATATGGCCAGACCAGAAAATTATGAGCAGCCAAAGCTCAGTAGTGAAGTTCACTTTGTACAGAAAGGTGTTCTTTATGTTGTGACAGTGAGGAGAATCCATAAGGGACCTCATCTCAGGTAGAAAGCAGTGTCCATCTGACAGATCCCCCCCTGAGATGAGAACTGTTGTTCCCTGGAGACTCCTGAACAGCAGCAGCTCCTTCTTTCGCCTCGCAGGGTTCCTCTCTGGTTGCCACAGTGATAAGGGAGCAGAATATAGTTCACGCTGATAAAAATTCAGAGTCCTTGTGTTAACGTCTTTGTACGAGTATAGATTGTTCATCTGCTGTTTAGACCGTAGGTGGCTGTTTTCCCTTTAGGCTTGTGTCCGTAATTTACTCTGACACATTTAATATTGATGGAAATTAGTGTCGACCTCTGTATGCAGACTTTCTGAAATTGTAGCGCAGGCATTCTTCAGGGTAGGTGTACGCTCTGGGCTTCTCACTGTCTCATTTGTTTATTAGGTCTCAGAACCTTATATCTAATAATAAACATAGAATAATTCATGTGTAAACTGCACGCACAAGCAGTGTCAGTCTGGTTAAGTCGTCATTTAAATACACAGGCTGCAAGGTGGCTGTACTGCTCAGGGTGCTTATGATCACCTCTTGTTTCCTGGTTATGGAAAGGGTTTTAATTATTACCCCCCACCCCTCCGGTATTGTTTTTGGTTCAGTTTGTTTGTTTGTTAACACTCTAGCAGCAAAACTATTGGTTCAATTCCTACCAAATTGGGTTTATAGATTGCCAGTGACCCAGAATAGATCTGATTACATTTTTTGGAAATGTAGGTCAAAGTTTACATTTTTTGGAATTTTTTAAAAATCTTTTTTTCCCACATTTACTTTTAACAGGCAAAATTTCACATGTCTATTAAAACATACATTTTGTTTCAACTTGCTTCAAACTTGCCACATATATAGAGGTAGTTGATATGCTGACATCAGCACATGCATAGACATGATGGCATCAACTAGACTGATGCCAAAATAAGCTACAATATGTGTGAGGGGCGGGGTTTGTTGTGCCTGGGACCACTTGTTTAAGTTGTTTTCTAGGGGCATCTTGAATATTATAAAAAATAACAGGCGATTATTTTAATAAACAGTTTCTGAGTGAAGCCTACCCAAAAATCTTCTGCCATAATTCTCAACACAAATTGCAATTCAACAATTTCAAGTTCTTGGTTTTTAGATTATCCCAATAAAATGTTTCCCGGTGCAATACATTTCTGAACTAAATCACCATAAAAGTACTATAATATATATGTTGATGTTGTGTTATTATCATTATATTAAGATTTTAATAGTTTTTGGATGGAAATTGAGTTATTTGGCATTGCAGCATAAATCTAATTAGGCTGTATATGATACTGATAGACTATACCTGTGTGTTTATATAAAACATGTATAACTTATACTTTACTGTAAGTATGAAAATGCAGATATCCCAGAGCAAAAGACAAAGACGTCCTAATTGTAAAATCTGACAGTGGTTTATGAGAAAACAATGCATCTCTGTAATCTATATGCCATCTGACCTTTGACCTCCACAGAGTCCCATGGTGGCGCTCGTGACATTTAACGTAGGCTTTTAATATCAGAGGGCATTTGATGTTTGTCATGGCTGTGATTCCCCCGTCTCTCCCTTTCTGTCTCTTTACCCAACTGTACTCTTCTGCAAACTCTTTATATTTTTTCACTCATCACAGTGTATGACTGGAAACTAAGGTTTTCAGTGATTATTCCACAAGGACCATTATTATCCTTTATTGATTTTAGACAGCAGTGGAAAAGCACACTTGGTTTATTGGTTTAGTAAACTTATAATGACCACACAAATGGATTTCTCAGTCTCTAACATCCACTCTGGATATATGTGATGTACATTTGCGGAAAAAAATTATTAGACAACTCTTGTTTTCTTCAATTGGTTGTTCATTTTAATACCTGGTACAGCTAAAGGTACATTTGTTTGGACAAATATAATGATAACAACAAACATAGCTCATAAGAGTTTAATTTCAGAGCTGATATCTATCCATTTTTCATGTTTTCTTGATAATAACCAAAATCACTTCAGTTCTTACATCAATATCTATGGCATTGTACTGACAAAAACAGTACTTTTAGGCATTCCATGTTTTCTTTTCTGTCTGTTTTAGTCACATGATACACACAGGAGTTAGTACTTGATTGCATAACCATTGTTTTTGATGGTCTAATAATTTTTTCCACAACTGTATGTACAGGAGTAAAAACAAAAGTTCCATGGGAAAACAACAGGTTCTACAAACCAAAGTGGTTGTATTTACTGTGACCTCTTTTTGCACTTAACTCTTTAAACCCCTGATGTGTCATCACGGACACACCCTGTGCATATGTAGTTTGGATGGCTGAAATGCTTTCACTGTTTGTGCATTTGGAAAAATTCCAACAGTTTCTGTAACCTGAGATGTTGCACTTTATAGGTTTTATTGAGTCATTACGGTAATTTCACTCACATCTGTATTAGAAGCTGGAGAAGAAGCCGTTTCAGCAGAATTCTAACATGCAGTAAATTATAAATGATTGCTAGATTTTGAAAGATCTGGGGAAAAAAGGGCTCAGGAAAAATGGGAAAACAGACTTATTCTCAGCATATTTTCTTACCTTTTATTTAGTCAAAATAAGAAAAAAGTCCACGCAGGCAGACCATTTTAAGCTTACGGTTTGAAGGGTTAACATGTCTTTAACCCTTTTGTTCAGACAATATGAGATTTATTGCATGAATTTTATATCAGGTTTCATTCAAAACATGTCAGGTGTTTCTAACTGTTTGAGATGCTTCATGTCATGGGGTCAGGGGTCACAATAAATACTGACTTTTACCTTTAGAACCCTTTTAGTTCAGTTTTTTATGGATCCTTTAAGGCTGTGCACATATTTCTTGTATCTGAAAAAAAGAGAATGATAAATAAATATGTACGTTCATGTCAACCATGGGAAAACAGCAAACCTGGAGGTATATGTTTACCATGGACACGTACTTTACACTTGGCAGGTTTAATTGCACTAAATCCGTAGAATAAAAGACTGACATCTGAAACCACAAACATGGATGATGATATCAACGAGAAACAAAACAGATAAAGTATAAAAAATAAAACAAAATGCACCATTTAGGGCTGATATTCTTGCCTTTTAATTTCACTCATAACCAAATTTCCAGAACTGTTCACTTAAGGCACAGGTGTCAAACATGCAGCCTGGGAGCCAAATCCGGCCCACCAAAGGGTCCAGTCTGGCCCCTGGGATGAATTTGTGAAATGCAAAAATTACACTGAAGATATGAATCATTTTAGATCAGGTTCCATAAACAGACCAATTTAATCTCCAGTGGGTCGGATCAGTAAAATACTATCATAATAACCTATAATTACTCACAAATCCAAATTTTTTCCTTTATAAATGTAAACATTTTCATGTCATTTTACTGTATCTACACCAAAACAAACTAACATTTCACAAAAATGCAAAAAATCTGAACAAATATGAACATTTTGAAATGTCTGAAGTGTAATTTTACCAATACTCTGTTATTAAGTGTTTCATATGCTCATTGATCCACTGTACGTTGTAATTTAATGTGTAAATGATTAACTGAGACATATTATTGTAAAAATCGCACTTAGTTTTCTTAAGAAATTTCAGTTTGTTCATGTTATTCACATTGTTTTAAAGGATAGTTGGTAGATGTAAACATCCTCATCGCATAATTTTACTTTTTTCACTCTAAAACATAGAGGAAAGTTTGGAGTTGACATTATTTATATATTATTATGTTATTATTTCACTGGTTCGGCCCACTGCAGATCAAATTTGGCTTAATGTGGCCCCTGAACTAAAATGAGTTTGACACCCCTGACTTAAGACCATAGTTTCAGGTTCAGAGTGCGTTCAGTATGTCCTTTATCCATATTTTCCTGGTAAGAGCAGAAGAGATTTGATGTAAAACGAGCCTAAAAGTAAGAAAGTGGGTCAATAACTTCAACCTTCAGGACTGTAATCTGTCTTCATTTTTTCCTCTCACAGTTCTGTCGGCAGATTGCAGCGGCGGTAGCGACCTGACAATGTCTCCCGAAGAGCGAGTCCCCATGCGGAGGTCTAGCACCAGGGAGCAGGACCACCGCAGTGGGGGGACATGCTTCCTGCTTGCAGCTAGCGATTACACCTGCCCTGCAGATGGAGGGTTGCGAAAAACAGGTAATTGAATGTGGAAATCCAGTTTTGAGTTAATATGATTTAATTTTAGCAGATAACCAGATTAAAGACATTATATTTTATTGCCTTAAGGATTCATTCTGAAACCCATTATTATTGTGCTTTAATATTACTTCACTTTTTTACTAGGCATAATTTATAAGTGGGGATTTCCTGCGACCGCAAATTTGTATGTTCACAATAAGCTTTAGGATATCAAGAACAGTCCATATTTCACAGATGATTTCTATTCAGAGCGCATCTTTTCAGACTAGCTCTTAGTCACAATCCTCATCAGCTGATCCGTATCCGTAGTGACTGGGACACCAACGTCTCTGGAGGGGGAAGGCTGTTTGTTCAGGCCTAGTCAGCGAAGGTAAAGTAACCTCTGGATCTGGATGGTGCCGCAGTGACACAAAAACTTTTTGACAATTCTGAGGGGCAACAGTGTCCATGCAGCTGACTCAGAACTGTTGCTTTCTTCACAATTTATTCATGTTTTCTTGTTGCCTGGAAACACTTGAATAAATTTCTGACCGTGTTTACCACTTTTTCTTTTTCTTTTTTTTTTTTTTGGCTGTTGCCAGGTTCATTGCCGGTTTACAGCTCCCAAATAAACTGCCCAGGGTATCATCTGCTTTAAAGTGATGATACAGCAGCAGATATCACAGGAATTAATGGCTAAAAAATAGACTTCATACCCTTTAGCTCATATGCGAGCTGATGTGTTCATTTGTTACACTGTAATAGATAAAAATATTTGCTGCTGGGTATTAAAAATGTGTTAGAGCCAGTAGAGTATTAGTCAAATCTAATGAATATAATTAGCTTTTATAAATGTTTTACCTTGAAAAAATAAAAACAAAGATATAAAATCAACACTATCTTTTGCTACATGGGTTTTGAATATGATGTGGGCTTTTATTGTACAGGCTGCAGGTTTACACTCAAAATCAGTCACTGGTATTTGACTTGAAATAGCAGACTAAAACAAAATGTATTATTTTTATTTGTCCAGCTTCAGTCAGCTTAAGATAACTAAAGCCATGGTATCATTCTTATAGTGCGGGACTTTTTATTACTAACAAAACACCATCCAGATGTTGATTATATAAGAATAACTATAGAATAAATGACATGTGTGTTACATCAGTTCCTCAACAGTGCTTTTACTGATCAGGGATTTTACATCATTGCAATGTAACATTAGATTTTTACATAAAATCACACAAACACAGTATTCAATTCTTCTCCTACACTTAAATCTCTTTATTTTGCTTCTTTTTCAGTCTTTATTAGAGCTCAGCCATATTTTCTAAAGCAACAGTCGGCCAAAGTGCTGTACACAGACATAAAAACAAATAAAACACATAAAAGAATGAATACGAACTATAAAAGTAATTATTCATTAAGACAATAAAAGCCAACCTCTCACGCTGAGTTAAAAGCCAAAGAGAAACAATATGTTTTAAGAGAGGATTTAAAAACGGAAATTGAGTCAGCTTACCTAATGTTCAAAGGTCGTTCATTCCACAATTTGGGGGCAGCGACTGAAAAAGCCCTGTCTCCTCAAAGCTTCCCCTGCGTCTTTGGGACGACTCACAGTGACAGATCTACCAGTGACCATGATTCCTGTTGCAACAAGCATCTATGTGATCAAGATGCACGTACTCACTATTGTAGGTCATTCATTTGTCAGACAGGGGTAGTAGTTTTGGTAGCTGTTTACATCCTATCACACACCTGGGATGTGGTCAGACAGTAGGGGGCGTAAACCCTCCCTGTCTGACCCATCCTCTTGAGCAGCCTATAAAACAGGTCACAGCAACATCATGTGAGGCTTCCGACGAAGGCTACAGGAAGCAGATGAAACTTGTAAAGCAGGTAAACAAACAACGACCCGTGTGTGATAAATGACTGACCTACTATAGTTATATTTGGAAGATAGTATGAACCTTTACCAGGCATGTCTTCACATTTTAGATTTTACGGTCCAGTTTGACTAAATGATCTGCCAGTCGTCACCTCCAGTTCTGGTGTAGGTCTTCAGTTGAAAGTCAGACTTAGAAAGAGTTTGACTGTCCAAACATTTTGACCCAAGCTAAAGGTCATTTTGAAGTTCACGTCGGCTGAATTACCAGAAAGCCCTATTGCTGTTCCATGCAGTTTCAAAGGCAGAAAATGTCATCTACCAAATATTCTAAACTGGACAGCACACAGAGGAAATTAGATATGATGGTAAACACTGTCATCATAATGAGCCATTTATAAAATCAATAAAACGCTGTATTTGACCATAATAAAGCAACACGTAAAGACTATTTTATATCTTAAAGTGTGTTTGTTGGATTAATTCCTTGATTGTATCAAAAGCATCTGGAGGCATTAATGTTGTGTTAATCTGCACAGAAATGTGGAAGACTTAAGCCTCTGATAATTGCCTCTATCAGACGTTAACCGCCTCTCTAGGAGAATATCTAAATTTCCTGTTTGCCATGTAAATGCTTCTCAGCCTCATAGTGCTACTGTAGTCATTCTCTACCAGGCAAATCAATGCTGCCACACCATTAGACAACCACTCCGTAAATGAAAGTTTTTGTTAAATTGGATTTACACTCCCCTTTCAGGAAGATTCTAATTAGATAAAACATCATTAAGGTTTACATGCACATCATTACTTAGAAGTTTTCTGTAGAGAAAGTTAAACTAGATGGTTTTTAAACTGGGTGGTAAACAAGGCGTGACCTGTGTCCTTTCGGGGGACGTGACAGCGGCCTCCTCCGTGTCAGGCCTACAGGATGGCTTGTTTTCTCGATGTAGGCGGACAAACAGCTGTGCCTTCGCCTCTGCTGCCTGAGTTGGCGGCTACAGTTGCAGCCACACTACTGCTAATGATTAAAACATTAGTCTTTCCTACTGCTCGCCACCTCTTGGCATGAACCCAGACCGGCCTTTGTTGTGCCTGCTCGGCTGGTTCTGAAACAACCCGGGTTCAATTTACACTCCTGCTCTCAGTCAAACAAATGGCGCTGTATGCATTTTGGTAATGAGACCACGTTTCCATTAGCTGTTCCTCATCATTGTTTACGCCAGCTGATTGGCATGCTCCATTAATGATCTGGCTGCTTTGGCTTGCTTGTTTATTTTGCACCAAGTGCAAATCTGTTAGCGTGCATCACATTCTGCATTTTTAGCAGTTTTGAGTTGTAAAGCGTGAATCTGTATGGAAAATAAAACCATTAATATTTGAAGGACTTAATTTTCCCCATCATCATCAGTATATGTAAGCTACAAACTGATTCATTAACACGTTTATTTAGTTTGATCCATAATGTGCATGTTGGTAGAAATATGCAGTTGGCTCTTACAACTGTTCTCCTCTTGAAACATACGCAACAATGTCAATGAGCAGTTTATACAAGAAACTCTATTTGCCATGTTTTCATTATCTGTAAGATTTATATGCTTTGATTTGTACAATGAAAAAATACTAATGATGATGTCATGAAACACACAACTGCTGATTTATTGATCTCGTTTCAGGATTGCAGTAGATCTAATTTGACTAATGTGTTTTCACATTTACTCGCAGGCTGGAATTTTAATCACACAGGCTTTAACTACGAGGTGGAGCTGGTTATGGAGGATGACGCTCTCTGATTGGCTGCATCACTGGGAGGAGCCACAGAGTCACTGTTAGTTTGGAGTCTCATGGATTAAAAAAAGAAAAGACAATGGACGTCATGCCATTATTCAATCATTCCTTCATCCCCATGACATTTATTTTGATGGATCATTAGGATTTCAACAAGCTAGCTGCATGCTAATGTAAATATTTTGATGTCCAGCAGGTAAATGTGGTATTTTGTACATTAATGCAATGGTGTAAAGACTGTAATGAATGGCTGAGTGGATTAATTGTTCATTTTCACCTCATAATGTAATAATATATTACAATGATATTGCCTTAAAGACCAAACAAATTGGGCATCACTAAGAGTTACATTTATATTTGTATCTGGTTTGGACAGTGAAATATATGTAGCACAACAAAAGGAACAACAAAACCTGAATAATTTACTGAAGTGTGAATCCCATCAACAAATCTTCAAAGTCTTCAAACTGACATGAATGACTGTAACGTCTAATTCACATCAAGTTTTGGTGATAACATTGTGCATGAGAGCTGTGCACTAGTTCCATCTGGTTTTATTTGATCATGAGCTGCTGAAGCTGAAGGAAATTATGTTATGAGGGCTATACTTTGTATCTGTTAAATTAGATATATTTTTTAAAAAATAGATTACACTTCCTTAGAAAGATTTGTTTTTTTTTTCTCAATGTTTGCATCGTATGTGCAGGTCATTTAACAAAGAACAAAAGTCATTGCAGCTATGTTAGTGAACAGTGGTCATAGCCTACCATTCATACTTCTAAGTCATCTTTATTCAAAGCCAGACCATTCATGTAAACATTTTGACTGGTCACAGTAGGAAAAGCACAGGTGTTACTAGTAACTTGTCTGGGTCTGATTAAGATGGTGTCAGCTCTGCCACTGAGCACAGGCCCTGAATGACTCAAATGACTCAGTGACTCACCTGAAATGTTTAGCCATTATATAACATTAGCCATTATGATTAGTTAAACCTAGGGTTGTCATAACAAAATGTCTATGTGAGAAAGGTGTTATATTTAGTAGGATTTTGAAACTTGCCACAATAGCATACTGTTTGACACTTTTTCTGTTCGATCAGACATATTTTGTCCTCTATGTACAGTAGCCAATCTAGTGTGTATCCTCTGGTCAGATGTTTGTACTTAAACTGTTGGTGTGTAGGTGGATCTGCAAAATTGACATTTTTGTATCAATATTTTGACATTTTCATGGCAGAAAATGCATAGGCGTGAAAAAAAATAATAATACAAATGCATTATGTTTAATATATTGCATACTGCCTTGGCTTTGCTTACTGAGGAATGTAAATTACATATTATTGGTTGCACATGTGCATTTCTTGTAATGAAAGCTCAGTGTATTTACTGTAACACTGTCCATTATAGGCTGTTAAACTGTGGTTCTTTGGCTTCTCCCAGTAGGGATTAATCAGGCCAGATTTACCTCCAGAGCGGCTCCACTTCTGGAGAATGTTTGCCTAAGACAATCTGCGTTATTGTCATTGTCAGGAAATGTGCAGTGCATGCATTCACCATACAGTATGCTACTGTTGCTCTGTCTCACTCCTGTCTCCTGTCTTGTCTCGGTTCAATCGGCTGGCTCGGACTCGGATCGTTGCCTGCCTGCCTGCCTGCCTGCCTGTGTGTGTTCATGTCCTGTTCCTGCACAACCACCACCACCTCCACCACCACTACCACCTCTCTGTCGTCCCCCATCTGAAGGCTATGAGAAATCCCGGAGCTTAAACAACATAGCGGGCATGGCTGGTAATGCCCTGGGCTTGTCTCCTGTGACCTCGCCCTACGGATCTCCTTGCCCGCTGAGGCGCTCCCGCTCCCCTATCCCCTCCATCCTGTGAGACGTCCAGGTCTGGGCCACTTGGCCTAAACCACCATACATCTTACCCCCCAGACAAGCCACCTTCCTTTGGTATCCCAACTGGACTGCGTTCTACATATTGTGACTTATTTATAGTGGTTAAGTACTTAACTTTGTAGCTAAGACTAATGTTACTCGCATGGGAAACCTGAGCAAATCTCGACTTCCCCTTCTCCTTGAAGATAGATGTGCTTTAGCTAACATCTTGGTTAGTGGTTAGTCAGTTGTTCAGTGTCAATAGAGTCCCTTAAGTTTGATACTGTTGTACTTTGGGGCTTGCAATAAGGACAGACTGGTGGCTTCAGAAGTAGCAGCCATAACATTTAATAAAGAAAATATTAATAATCAGGGATATTAGATGTTGCTATATTTAGATACCTTGAAAAAAGACGTGCTTCCAAAAAAAAAAAAAAAAGTGAGATGTCACTTCATTTTAACCTCATATAACTGTGACTTTGTTGTTTTGTTTTGTTTTGTTTTTTTTTGGGGGGGGGGGGGGTTGGAGGGATGGATGTCGGGATGAAGGATTTGTCTTTCAGGATCAAGCACACGTAGTGTCTGTCACTCTTCACATGCTGCTGGGCCTGCTTGTGTTTTTGCATGGATCATCCTGTAACCATCGTCTGCAAACAGTGTGACGAGGGGAGAGGAATGTGGCAGACAGTGAAGGAAACATAAATGAAGGAGTATTTCTTAACTCACTCTGCTGAGGTTTAGGGCGTACATTTGACTCGTATTGTGTCTCATTTTGCCATTGGCTTCACCAACAATCCACTAAGGAGACTTAAAAAAAAACAAAAACAGCACCAGCTGGGTTGTTCATTTCTCTGTGCATGTGGATTTTTGTTCGTCTGCTGCTATTTCCGATTAACTTTCCCCTCTCCCCCTTTATGTTTTTATTTCTTTAATGGAGTGCCACCAAAGCTGTTGTGTCTCTGGTTGTTTACTCACAGATAACTGCAAAGAGGTTGTCTTTACTGGTTTCACACAAGCAGAGAGCAGCGTTCTATCTTAATGGCTTGAGGGAAAAAGCTGTGCTGTGGCGGAAAGGTAATGTGAGTCAGATTGCAGTGCAAACTCCTCATGATGATTTATGACATTTTTTTTGTGTGTGTGCATTAAAAAGGGGGTAATTCAATAATCATAAGAAGAGAAAAAACAGGATATGGATGCAAAGATTTCAACACAGATCATACACACATTTAATGACAACTTTGGAGGCACCTCCTGTAGTATTTTAATCATCACATACATGCTACAGATAACACTAATAAGTACTGTAAGGCTTGATTTTACAGCACATTAGTTTATTGCAGAAAAAACAACTGCTCTATAAATTTTTAAGCCTTTGCTTTTTGTGCATTTTCATGTCAAATCCTCATATTAGCCACCACCAAGGGCTATGTTAACCACTCTCAAATCCCCAAACCAGACAAACTATCTGAGCCTCCCTAACATCAGTTTGAACTGTCAGTGGATCTCATACTAAACCGAAGCAGCCTTTTTTTCTCTGAAAGTGCTGTGTCATTTATTATTGAGGAGACTTTTATTTCATAACAGGCATAAATTGCCTGTGTGCACCAACAGGTGTGGATCAGTGGACATAACCATGCAGTGATGTGCCTCACCCATCCCTACAGTATGTCTATACCAGTAGCACCAGGTTGCTTAGCAACTGGCTCACCGCTAGATGCATCTTACACATAGCTTGGCAAAAAGTCAAACAATTAAAAAGAAGAGCTCTTGCAAACATTTCTTTGTCTGTACACAGAATTATTGAATCATCCCCAGTAAAACGTTGTAATATACTATAGAGCTTTTATAAATCTGGAGAAACGCCTAAAGAGCACCATAGATTTGTACGATGTTCTCATATTTGTGCATATATTAAAAATAGCCAGTATGTGCATGTCAAGGTCTTCTGAAATGATGCTCAAAAGAGACAGATGCATTTCTGATATTTAGAGATGTGACCTGTTTGTATTTCATTTAGACAATTCATTTCCTATTTGGTCGTCAGTATGAGGACCTATTGCAGTGGGAGGATCCCATTTGGAGCCATAAGGCCACCCCTACAGGACAATATGGACGGGGACTCATTCAAACACCAGGGACTGACAGCAGCCCAGTTGTGGCTCAGCGATGGGGAAATGAACTTAAATGAACGCCTGTGAGGACCTTGATAGGCATTTACCTTTTCCTGATTTTTTTTTTCTTCCTGTTTTGGAACTGTGGAGGAAAAAAAGAGAGCAAAGCTCCAGCTCCATGTCCAGAAGCCTGGACATGTCCAAGAGACTATCGACTGTATAGATATCACTCCTGTAAATAAAACAACAACACAGCACATCTGGGCCAAGCGGCTCTGTACACACATCTGTCTTTTGATGGCGAGTCAGGTAACAAAATTATTGGTTGCTAAGTTGCGCCGTGACACTCAACGTCAGTCACTTTTCTTGCTGTGATATCCCTCCTCGCAATAAGTGTATTAAGATGTATCAGTTGAGGCACTTTGTGTTCTAAAAATGGAGTGTATTCATATATGAAATTCTACTTACAGTATATACAGTATAGAGAGACAAACGTGCTAAGTTGAATAAATGTGACATTATGGTCATCTCTGCTTTTGTTTCCCTTGGTAATTTTCAGTAGGTCAGTCGCTCTGCTGTGTGTTAACGTGTGTGCGTGCATATCTTAAAACTCCGGGGTAAGATCTGCAGTTTGAAAGGCCAGGTCAACAGAGACCATTGAGTGGACCGTCACTCGGAGCCCCCTGTGATGCAGCCGCCATTGTAGAAGTCCCCCCTGCTGTGCGTTTACCATGCAACGACCCTGCATTAGTGCTGCAGATGTTTGTCTCTTCACAAACCAAATTATTCTTACCAGACTAATCCTCATATCTCCTGATGGTTACAAAACTGCATAACTTGATTCTTCCAAACTTTCCCCTCGTGGGGGTGAAGCAAAAGTGTAGCAGAAGTTTACCAAGTTAAAAAGTGGGACTTCTAGAATGGCTACAATCTGCACAGTAGCAAACTTATGAACCCAAACAATCAGATCGGATTTGCAATAAGCACCCGAAAACAAAAAGCGCCGATCCACACTGTGATTTCAGCAGCCCGTTAAAACCAGAAGGCAGAAGGAAACGGAGTGAGAGTGCAGCTCTAGAAGCTGACAGAGAGGACTGCCAGGTGGCACAACTTATGCGTCACGTTGGTTATGACCTGCTCAGTTATTAGCCAGTGTCACCCTGTACCCACAATCCTCCTCGTGTAGTACACACGCTGCTTTACTCTTTGAATTGACAAAGGGATACTGTTCTTTGTGTATTTTTAGGATGACGTTGTAACTTGAAAAAAGGTGTTTATTTTTTTGAATCCAGAACATGTATTTTTGTGTCTTACTGTTGAGTACACTGCTCTTACCTGTGAAAGTCATGGTAGTCTGATGCTGTGCTTCTCCATCGTGTCCTCAAACTGTCAGGCTTTTGATCGAAGTTCATGTTTTGTATGTTTACTGTGAGGAAATTCTACTTTGAAGTCTGTATTTGTGGAGCCTTTTGTTGGCATTCTAAAGTGCATGCTGAAAAAAAAAATCATTATGTCAAACTGTAAAAAAAATAAATAAATAAGATGATATACTGTATATCATGTTCAGAACAATGTGTATAGAGTAAAGGTAAATGCTATGTGAGAGATTCACATAAACTATTTATCTTTTAACTTGACTGTTTCTTTCTTTTCTTCACATCCATGAGTTTGATTCTGTATGTTTTATTCAACAACATTTACATCTGATTGATAGTGACTGAACATTTTTGACACCTCATAGGCAAAGTTGCTTGTACTTTTTGACTAAATTTTGCAACACAAGGTTTTTGAGAAGCTTCAATGTTATGGGATGGTCTTTATAAGCACATTGAGTGTGTTCACTTCTCATCATTACATTAAAACATGACGGCAAATAAATCAACACTTGAACAACTGGAAAACTCAATGATCTGACTTAGATGATAAAATATTCATGATTCATAATCATAATTTGAAAATATAACTTGTAAAGGGTCTTGGTATTAGGATGTCTACCTGATATATCCAAGATCAAGATCAATTTGTCTCCAAATTTCCTTTCAATAAAAAAATGAAACTATTTTCCCTTAGTAGTGGCACAGGACACAAAAAATTGAGCAACAATCCATCAATAGTACTCAGGGTTGTTTTTTTTTTTTTTTTTTTAATATTTCTCTGAAATGTACATAGAACTTAGCTGTTTAGATCAGTTTTTACTGAAATTCTGTGGAGGCTATGAATTTCAACAAGTATTACTTTCTATCTATCTATCTATCTATCTATCTATCTATCTATCTATCTATCTATCTATCTATCTATCTATCTATCTATCTATCTATCTATCTATCTATCTATCTATCTATCTATCTATCTATCTATCTATCTATCTATCTATCTATCTATCTATCTATCTATCTATCTATCTATCTATCTATCTATCTCTAATTTCAGTATTTCTAATTGTATGCTGATATGCTGGGCTTTGCGTCTTTAAAACAAGAGGTCACATCACTAATAAAAAGGAAGTAAATGAAATTAAATGTATAAAAGTAACATCTAAAGACACAGTTTTACATCTAACCATGCTCAATCACCAACTATCATCCATGCGCACAACTTCTATCCAGCCTTCCCTCCCTGTCCATTTTTGATTTAAAGAAGTTCAGTCTTAAATATGATCAAGGGTGATGATGTTTTTCATTGCATCAGATACAAACAGATGCTGGAACATCAGGCTTCAGAGCAGCAGCGATAGTGTTTATGCCGACAAATTGGACCAGACAAAAAGATTTGGGTCGACAAATTTAAAAATGAATGATGTGCAAATTAAATGAGTTGGAGTAAGTCAGAGGGAGTGTGCCTGTATTTGTATGACCTGACCGCAGAATGAAATGAAGTAAAATGTGCAGATTGACAGCATTAGGAGATTGTTTTAGCTGCGCCCTGTCATTTACTTTAATGATACAGGTGTTTTTAAACCCAAACATCATGAGTAGAGCAGCTGTGGATGTTATTGCTCAGTGAGAGTAAAAGGCAAACAAAGCAGCCGGTGCCTTAAAAGCGTGGCTGCATTCATCTGCCGGCTGCCCATGATTTCTCCCACAGGTTCAGGCTGAGATAATGGTGAGCCGGCGCCCTCCTCTCCTGTTTCCTGTGTTCCCTGTTCATTCTTCAACTCACGTCCGGCAATCAGCACCACTCTGCGCACTGTATCTCTGAGACATTTCAACTATCTTTACTCCCGTCACCATGGAAACAGCCACAGACGTGCCAAAAAGATGTAAACAGCCAGAACTGGGTGTGTGTTTTTCAGGAGAGTACCCCCATCACCACCACCACCACCACCACCACTCACCCTCCTTCCCTGCCTCCTCACCCCCCCCTCAAATAAAAACAAAAAAAAACGCCTACCCTCCACCTTCCTGCTTGGGGAGGGGGTGGAGCATGGCGCCAGCTGCTGAAAATCCAAAATACCAAATTCGTGACATGAATATTGCATCAGTTGCTGTGTTAAACTTCTTAGTTATTGCTCAGTGAAAAACATATCAACAGGCATTTAACCCGAAAGCACTTATGTACTGGAAATAAACAGACAGATGCATTTTCAGTAACAATCTGCAGTGTTAATAATACACAAAACAACGTCTGATTTTTTTTGTTTTATTTTAAGTTTCGCTGCTAGTTTTAGGAGAAGAAAAACCATTGCTAATTTCTTTTATGCTCTAATTATATTTCTACTAAGCAGACTTTGTCTATTTGAACAAAAGTAGATGTAACTATTTTTGGTGCTCGAACTAAAATTATAAACTGCCCCCGTGACCGCCATTTTCAGGAGGGCAGAAAAGTGATTTTCGTTAATATAAGTTCTGTATTTTTGCAAAGGTTGAAATGTTGGTGTGAGGGTGGTGATAGAGTAAAGGTCAAAAAGGTCACAAAAATGCACAAACTGTAGCCCAGGTTCAGATTCTGACCAGCTTTTGGAAAGATAGTGACAGACTTTAGTCGGCAATAGGTCACTGTAGCTGCTCATATCTGTGAAGCATTAACCCTTAAAGACCTATATAGCAACTGTCGACCAAAAGCATCAACTCATGTAAAAATGTTTATTAGCTTTTGAACCCCTAATCCTATCAATGCATTTAGGTAATTCAGGTAAAATGCACTTTCTCAGCTTTTCAGCAGCATTAGACATGATCCAGCTGGACGTTCAGAGACTCTGCAGTGAATGTGAAAACACTCTCATCTGTTGTCACTGTCGTTCGATAAACAACAGCAGTTATAGACGGGTGTTTTTATCTCACTTAATGACATATTTTGCTGAAAAATTCACTTATTCTTTGGTTTTCTTTGTTTTGATAAAATTGCCTTTGAGTTTTCTCTGAGTTTTGATGAATATCTATGTGGTCAGTGGAATAAACATTAGAAAATAACAGATTTTTACTGAAAAACTGCAAAATGCAGAGAATAATATTATAATAAATGGTGATAAATCACCAAGGAAATAGATATGTGGAGGAAAATTATTTGGAAATCACCACAAGAATATAAATTTTTTCCATAGTGATAAAAAATTTAATTGTATTTAATTTTTGTATTTAATTAAACCTTTATTCACCTAAGGGGCATAATGAATAAAATCCAATGACAAAAACCTGAGTTTGAAATGAAATAAATAAATAAATTGACAGGGTTACGGGTCAGTTTCCGTGTGGGCAGACTAATTATAAAAATGTAGATTAACACAGCGACATGACACTTTTGATTACTAGTTTATTTGTACACAGTGTATAAATGAGAGCAAGATGCTGGGCCCTGAAGCTGTCATACTGCGGCGTGGCATTTAAATCCTGATAAGAGCCATGTAATGAGACTGGCGTAGTTGACGAGGGCAGAGTGAGTCATGCAATAGAGTGAGGGCTCCGTTTACAGGCTTTGTTCCAGGTGCGTACTCAAAAAGCCATGGGAATGGTCTAAATTACTCACACACTGACATGGAGCCCCTTATTGACAACCAGAAGGGCACGGTGTAGTGGCATCCGCTAAGTGCTGGGACACACAAGAGCCATAAATATCAGCAACAGCTCTGGGAGACAACAAAAAAATAATAATTAAAAACACAAAGCATTCGAGATAATACAAGGACTAGTCAGGTACTAAATGCACTCCATCTGCTGCAGGACGTCCACACATCGGCTGCACAGGAAGCCCTTCAGCCATCCTGTCCACCACTTCAGAGATGTAAGTATGTGGGATAGTGATGTGTACTCCTCCATAGTTTGGAGTTTTATTCTTTATTTAGCTGCAGGAAGAGGGATGGAGGCAGCGACTGCTATGCAAATGTTCCCTTCAGTCACATTAAAGATGTATGTTTCATAAGGTTTATTTATATATGGGTTTCAAAGGGTTCGTCAGATGTTAATCCTGTGTGACAAGATGTGAAAAAGCCCAAGTAAAGCTCCAAAAATTAAAACAAAAAAAGTAATGGTTACACAATACATTTTAGTAGCCCACACAGAGAGGGTCAAAGGTCAAGTCCTCATAGAACAGCACTGATGGAGCCAACAATTATTAATGAACATATTAGCAAGAAGGTTATCTGAAAATGCACGAGCTTAGATTTGTGGTTTGAATACATTTTACAGGCTTTGAATCCTGACAATAAAGAAAAGATGACAACTTACACTGTCTATGTAGTGATGGTATTGACATATGCTGTATATACTGACGTAGGTTTTAAAGGAGCACTAAAACTCAGTGGTATTGACATTTAATTCAAATAAATCAGATTTTTCTCGGTCAAATACTGTAACAGACACATATTTTGCAGTTTTTGATGACAGTTTTTTTTTTGGTGAAGCAGAGAGGAATGATGAAAGACAATATTTCACTTTGTAGTGTAAAAATGCCAGATGGTACAGTATACCTTAAAGTCATGTGTTTACTGTATAGGACAGTGTTTTAAGCTGTTCAGAGCCTTTAATTTGATGAACCCAAGATTTAACACATTAGACTTCTCTGGAACACTTCTAAACTAATACTCTGTGTCTTAACCTCTATATCTTAACCTCTATATCTTCCATATTTTTAACAACATGCAAAAATTCTATCATTATCATTCTATCATTTGAGACCATGACCTTCATGAGGACTAAATAGAGCAGAAAATGAATGGCTGTGCTTGTAATATACAGCAAGTCACAAAAATGGTCATTTTAATATTAATTATAGCATGATTTTCATGGGGTTTGGGGTTGGTACAACAAAAAAAAAAAAAGAAAAAACACACATTGCCTACAGAACATGATCTAGGCCTGGGTTTCTCTGTAGCAGCACATATTTTGCATTTACCAAAAAAATTTCAACTCCTGTGATTTGACTTATGTACACACACCATATTGTAAATTTATTCATGAATACACCCTTCTTGTTCAATTGTCATGTTATAGTTGCAGTATAAATGCTATGTGTCTTCTACTAAACCATCAATGATATTTGTATAACTCTTTTGTCCTGTTTCTTACATACACCATTTTTTTTGTTGAACTGATTGTCTGTAAAAACCATTAAAAAAAAAACACAAAAACAAAAGCGCAGGCAGTTTCATGGGTTATTTAACTGAGAATAGGACGACTGTATGACCTTTAGGGTTTAAAAAGATGTTGTCTGGTGGATTAAAAACTCTTTTGCGTCACACACTTACAGAAGCCATTGCCAAGTGTGCCTCGAGGTTTTTTATTTGGGGTGAGATTCTACATTTTTAACCCACAAAGACCCAAACAGCCTCCCACAACCAAAACCATTTACTGATCTAAAATGTTTAATACATTCTGAATCACTAATCCCATTAATACATGTAAATAATTGATATAAAATACAGTTTGTCATCTTTTCGTAGTCATCAGATATGACCCATTTGGACGTTCAAAGGCTCTGTAGTGAACATGAAAACACCGTCATCTTCTACAACATTGATTCACCAGTAAAACCCATGGAGTTGGATCAATGACAGTGGATGAAGACACTGGGTTTTATGTTCAGATAATGATATATTTTACTGAAAAAAAATCTCTTTTTCTTCAGTTGTGTTTGCTTCTGATATAATAACCATCAACTTTAATCTAAGCTTTTATGAACATCCACCTGATCAGTAAATTAAATAAAGGAAAATGCCTGATGTTCTCTGAAATTATCATTATTATAACCTTTATTTAACCAGGAAAAAAAATCAAATTGAGTCTGTATGAAAAACAAACTTAAAACTGATAAGAACATACATATAAAATATCACCATTATTTTAAAAGGTACTAAAAGTATGACAACAATGTTCCTTAAAAGCATCTCAACCCCAATTCAATCAATTAGAGAAACATCTACATCCACATTTGTCCTTTAACCATTCATTTAAAATGTCTTTGAATGTATTAAAAGAGACCAATTCCTTTAGTTTAATGTCCTTTAATGTCCTAAAAAAAATGCAAAATACAAAGGATAATATCATTATAATTATTGGTGATAAATCACTTAAGAAAAGTTAAATATAGAGAAAAAAAATTTTTTTTGGAGCTGTCACAAAAGTAGCGCTGGGTCTTTATGGGTTAAACAAGAGTAAAGCTGTAATAGGAGCTCACATCATGCTGTATTTTACCCCGACATGTACCGATAATATTCTACAAACACTCTGTATTCCACTGGGCATTGCTGTAGGTTTGTGTATGATTTGTTTCAAGGCAACAGAACAGAAAGTAGCCAAGGTGTCTATTAACACAGATGTGAGATAAGTAGATTGAGACAGAATGGGACCATTATGATCAGGGAAATGTCCATTTAATGAAGACGGGTATGTCATCTGTCAGGTGATTACCAAGCTCTGTAATTCAAACATGAACCATCTGAGCTCCTGTCTCAGTATTTATGTACTGTACTGCTGCCAAAATCACTTTTAAATGTCAGTACTAAACAGCACACCAGGCCCAAACAGTAAAAGATTTACAACTAAGTCATTAGGAAGACTGAAAAATTTCCAAAATACCACGAATTTAATCGGTGCACTGGGGAGGCTATGCACTTTGCATACTGAGCCATTAAGTCCCAGTGATATGGAGGAGGAGAGGGGAGTATTAAATATTTTACGTCAGACATTTCCATTGATCAGGTGAAGCTTCTTATCCGACTCAGTTGCTTGGTGTTATTACAGAGGGAGATCATAGGCTGCATGCACCCAGCAGCGTGTTAATGAGCCAGTGGAGCTAAGGTAAGCTGCACACCGTTGCATCAGAAGTCACGAGAACCACTTTGTATCGGCAAACTAAATTTAGCACGCCGGATTTGTGATCTCGCTGAGGTTGACGAGTTTCTCCCCTCCTCATCACACTTGAGCTTCTGAAAGGCAAACCTGCGAATTCTGCGAAGCTTTTCAATGTCTGCTGGTTTGATTTAGTTAAAAATGAATGTTGGGACTTAATGTTGAAAGTGGATATTTAGGCCAATGGGCATTTATGCACATTTCTGACTGTAATTAGGAACACTTGAACACTTTCACATATATACTGTGTTATTCTAGAAACTTTCATTCCAGTGTGTCACCTTGTTTAAAAGACATTTATCACAGTACTTGTGTCTCTTTTTCATGCTCCATCTGCTCTTTTCATAGACCAGTGGTTTGGGAGCCCATTAAGTGGTCAGAAGATAGTCTGAAGGGCCATGAGATGGTACAGACAGACCGCTGACAAATTAACCAAAACAAAAAAGGTCAATGAGCAAATGAAGAAAACATACTGATGTACTGAATTGTGCAACTGATCAATACACATCCACTAAATCTCTGTGGGATGCACAGAAATGCTGAGCAGGTCCAGTTTATACTGATTCCAAGGTCCAAGTTTCATTTTGAATGGGTTCAGGCCAGTTTATGTGACAACGGTTTTAGGAAAATACCATTTTAGATGAACTAAAGCTGACATTTTGGAGTATGGCCTCCAGAATGGAATTTTTTCTCAAATGCAGCAGCCATCGTCACCATGCCAACAGGTAGTGTTCAGTGAAAACGCTGACGTCATGCTCCACTTTCATTTAAATTACCATATCTGGATGAACTAGACGACAACAACAACAGATGGCTGTACTAATCCTGTATCCTCTGGATCATGACATATATTGTATCGCCACAGTCACATCAGTACTGGTTATGGTATATGTAAATTTGCCACATTCCAGTCTTATAACTAAATATACGTATTTTTTTCAGATTTTATTATTTATTATTTATTTATTATTTATTTTCCACAACAATAAATCAAACATTAAGACAAACAAAGAAACAAATTATGCAGGTGAGATCAGAAAACCCTGTGGGGCTTATAAAATTAATCTCACCTCATTACAGCTTTAGTTTAAAGAAAGACAATTGAAATAAAACAATAATATGCAAAGTATAACAAAAATAGAAACAGAGAATAAAAGAAAAAGAGTATGTGTAAGTGTATGTCAGGGTGGGAGAGTGTGTGTGAGAAATATTTAAATTTGTTGAATCAGATCTGTCCTAAGCCGAAACTTAAACTAAGTGAGGTAGACGGAGATGTGATTTGAATATCCTCCTGAGACCCAGTAAGTAAACATTTTCACCATTTTACATTAAATAATTGCCTTAATTGGAAACAGCATGATGCAACAGTTCTGTCAGATACATTTTTAATTTGTTTAATATAATGTCCTTTTCAGTGGATTTTTTTTTTTTTTTTTAATTAAAGCTGTGAAACTCTTGTCCGCTACAGATGACAAAAATGCATTGCTGGGTCTCAGGAGGATATAACTGTTCCATAGCTGAGCCCCCCTGTAGTTTTTGGGCCTTTCCTATCTTTATATACTTCTTACAGTAGTCAGGTTTGTCCTCGTATGCACATAATGTGAGAGAATATGGCGATTAACATGTCTGTTTGTGAATCTGTCCGTCTGTCATCTTTTTTGTTTCCAGAGAATGACTGGAATACCATTTGATATTTTTCCTAAAACTTACATTTGTCATTATATGTTGGAGTCTTTTTGCTATTTTTCATCCATCTGTGTTTTCCATCACATAGTTTGTGATCATTCTCCAGTCGAACATTCCTCAGTTCCTTAAGAAACTATTCCTCTCCTCTGTTGTCATTGGGTCACCTCTAAGGAAAATAAGCTCTAACAAATACCACTGTCCAATTTTGTTGGGGCTGGGGTTCCTCTGATGACCCTGGTGGAATTACATTGGCAATGTCTGAGTTTATGAATGCTCATCCTTCAACCTCAACTAAAGGTTATTATTTCGTCCGATGTACAGGGTAGTAAAAAGTGTAGTATAGTTGGGTATATTTGTGTGTTTTGTAATACTTTAGAAAATCTTCTTCAATTAAATAAAATTCTGTAAAAAAAAAAAAAAGTAAGAAGTGTAATTGACTCAGTTACACACACATTTTGTACAATTCCTCGTCATTCCATCAATCAAATCGCCAAACAAATGTAACAGATATGCGTTCAGGTTGTACACTGTAACATCATGCTCAGCACAAGAAAACCACTGAGGTAACATTACATGTAAATGAGGTAATCATTAATAAATAACCTATCTATTATTAGTAAAATCTCAGTTACAAACCCACTTCTTCTTTATTAGTGAAAGCGTTCACAGTCCTGAGCTACATATTTACATTCACTGAACACTGTTGTGAAGGAGAAAATCAAAAATACATCTTGACACCTGAATATGCATCCATCCAACAAATACAGATACATGGTAATGATGACAAATAAATCTATACATGTGTGTATCTAAGGTTTATGTTCAGCGTTGTCTTCATTTGCTTTATCAACTTTCTCAAAATGTACTTACACAACTGAAGAAAACTTTGATATTTTTAATAATATAAGTAAAAATCTTCAGCATCCCAGTTAAAATGTAAGAGCCTGTGTGTGTTTGAATTCTGTTGTTTTGCAGCTTAAGTAATGTCGTAACGTAGCTACACATGCCCTTAATGGATTTAGACTAAAACATTAAACACCAAGAGAGTCTCTGGATTTTGTTGTTTATTTGTGCTGTGGTGCATTCAGGCGCCAAATTACAGAGAAACACTGAAAGTGTCTGATAGCATCTATTCTCAGCTTATCTCCTCTCAGTCAGGACTGCAGTGACTCTCAGCCGACATGTAATTAACAGAAGACATTTAAAATTCAGCACACCAAAAATAAATGAGAAGGTAAATAATGAGAATGGCCTCTGCTTCATTATATGAATAAGTGAAAGCTAGAGGCTGTCGATCTGTATGCACAGGACTGAACGGACACGGCTATGAATGAATTCCTATATTAAAAGAAAAGAAAAAAGTAAATGAATAGAATTGAGGCAATTTTGAGGTGTGTATAAATACTGAATGAAGCTAATTATTGTTGAAAGTCCACTCATTTTGTTCTTCTTTCCTCTAGCTTTGCTATTCAAGCTGTGTCATTTATGACACTGTGTGGGTATCAGAGTCAGCTGACAGCTACAAATGGACCACACAGAGAACTTTAATTGAGTGTGTGATTAACTTTGGTGAAAATAGCGATATTTGTCTCAAAATCGCTGACACAGGTCTGATGCTATTATTTAATGTCATGTAAATCCAATGCCCTTTCACAAATCTATGTAATCTCTGTGCATGGCTGGGCTTGTGTTGGCTGACAAATCACTGAACACAGTAGATATAGAAGAGAATGAGCGCAACGGACACTGAGGATTCAAAGACATGTGAACTCGACAGTGCAAGTTACTTATAAACTGTAATCCATTACAGATTACTTATTACCGTTATTTAACCCAGCAACACCAATCATCATATTTAATACATGAGTTTTGAAGCCCTCTATATGATCAGTGTGATTTTTTTTTTCTTGAAAAACCTGATGTATACAATTAGATACATGCAATACACAGATAATCCACCAGGGGGGAGGAATTCATTCACCAGAGGCCTTTCCAGTGACACTACAAGACTGTCATTAATAAGGAAGGAGGCAGAATTTTGACAATTTTGAAAAGGAATTACCTATTTGTTAGACATATTTGTGTTATATTATGTTTTTGTTTGTTCAGAAATAATAATATTTGAGCATTGAGACCCGATGTATCAAATATGATACAAAATTGAAAATCATACATGGAAATTGATATTTGAAAAAAAACATTTGGGTTGTTCAGAAGGACCAATAAGATAATAAAATAAGTAAGACCAGGCAAGGCAGGTTTATTTATATAGCACATTTCATGTGCAAAACAATTCAAAGTGCTTTATGTAAAAAGTATAGGCATGAGAAAAACAAACAAACAAACAAACAAAAATAAATAAAGGCTACAGTTTCAAAGGACTGGAATTTCCAGTCAGTGATTTAATGGTTCAGGTTTTACAAGGTTAAAAGTGATTCCTTTCTTTACAATATTACTGTCTCTGAACACCGTCGTCTTCTACAACATTGATTCACCAGTAACACCCATGGAGTTGAATCGACGACAGTGGATGGAGATACTTGTTTTTATGTTCAGTCAGATGTATTTTGATTTAAAATTAAAAAATCACTTTTTCTTCAGTTTTCTCTGTTTTTGATGTAACAACCCCCAACTTTAATCTGAGCTTTAATGAACATCCACATAATCAGTAAATTTAATATACAAAAATACCTGATGTTCACTGGAAAAAAAACACAAAATGCAGAAGATAATGCCAAAATAAACGGTGATAAATCACTTCAGAAAAGTTAAATATAGAGAAAAAAATATTTTGAAGCGGCCTAAAAAGTAGTACTGGGTCTTTATGGGTTAAAATGAGTCTTATTTTAAACCCACCGTAGGTGTTTCTCAGTGAAACCAGTAACTAATGCTGCAGTGTGTTAAATGTGATTGTCAAACAGCATGGATTTATGAGAGTTGTTGTTTTTATTGCCTCTGCTGATGAACGTCTGTCTGACCTGATTCAGACAGGTAATGTATTTAGATTTAAATCACATTCCATTTAGTGATGTGTGTTTATTTTACATTACTCCATTCTAATAAAATATCTGAAAGTAACATTAATTATTCACTGTTAACATTGTTGGTAGTAAAGGGGATATGAGGTGATTAACAAGAAACCAAATGATTTGAACGTTATTGGAAGCATCTGATATAGTATTAAATTCACAAAACAACATAATATTTTGATGCTGAAATGTGGAATTAACACTTCAGTGAGGTGCTATTCAAGTACAGCAGAAATGCAATAAAAAATAGCACTTATGCAACGTATTGGCAGATACTACAATCATGTTTCTTTACACTGTCTGGTTTAATCTTAAAATGTGATTTATAACAATTGGACTGACTGTCGACTCAGCGACATCCATTAGTCGTCTCACGTCTGACAGATAACGAGCAAAAGGGTTAGAAAATGTCTGTTTAATATAGAATTAAAGGTGTGGGGGCGTTAATTCACACAATCCATTTTTACTGCTCTTAATTATCTGCTGGATTATTGCCAGAAGCGGTCTCTGAGATAAATTCTAATGTACCCGATAGTGGTTGGAGCCTTATGCTGGGTTAAAGAACTGCACTAATTACAGCAGAGAAGCCTCCCACAACCCCCCACCCATCCCTGGAACAGTGAATAATTCAGATGGCTGTGATTTAAATGAAGCCAAACAGCCATAAACTAACAGGAAGCCTAGTCCTGTGTCCAACTTACAGCACTTTTTTTTTCCTAATTGTCTTATGCTCTTTTTTACATAACAGATCTGCGCTTGAGCACTTAATGTAGATTCAATTTGCACTCCTGTGTAAAAACAGTTTACACTGGTCACATATCAGGAAAAGTAAAGCTTTTACACTTTATTAAGTTTAATGTTAAAAGCAAGAGAAGGAGCTGTAGATCAGTTATCTGTTTCTGCATGTGTTCTCGACGCTTGTTTAGAGCTGATATTAGAATTAGATACAGTTCATATCCTACAATCAGCACAAACAGAATGAAATACAAACAGCGACTAAACAAACTCTGAGTCACTGTGACCCTCTGGACCAGCAAGGCAACTGTGCTTACAACCACACACCAAACACATTCATGCCCACAGCACCTAATGACAAAACAACAGATTCAGAGGAGTCGCAAATTAAATCAATACATGAGTAATGCAAATAGAAAGTGGTGACGAATATGCAAAAGATGAATACTAACAGAGAGTAAACAATAATCAGCGGCCTCACAGGAAGCTGCATTTTCACGAACATACTATCACGCAGCCAGACGGGAGAATAAACCCACTGTGTGTGTGTGCGTGTGTGTGTGTGTATGTGTGTATGCATATGTACAGGAGGAGGTGGGCTATCGATCTTTAGGCGCCAGGAAACCCTGTTCTCCCATTTCCACTGTAATGAAACATAATCGCTTTATGAGTGGCAACTTTGCCTCACAGAAAGCCTTCAAATGATCTGGGCCTTTTCCAGTTGGCACCGAGTCAGGCTTTGTGATGGCGTGTAGAAGAAACGGAACAAAAACAGGAATACAATTGTGAAGAAACAAGTGAAAAGTATGTTAACAGAAGCACAAACCTCTGGGAGATGTTGCACAGCTGGTGGTCTTTATATTTGTTTTGTGTTCAGATTTTTGATCAGGTTTAGAACAATAGAGTTGCTCAATATTTCTGGGATGAGACTGGATGACCACACCTCTAATGTAATCACACCTAACACTGATATCACAATGGACAGACTGCAGCAAAATTTAAATAAATTATTCATCTGCCAACCAATAAACAGGAAAGTTAACCCTGCCATGCATGAATTATGAGAACGTTAGTCAAGATTTTTTTTCCTGAGTGTTTTTATTCCTCTTTAGGCACGAAAAAAACAGTGCCATTGAAATTTTTTAATGAAATTATTCTTCACAGAGTTACAAAGATGTCCACTCAGCTGGACACCATGTGTTAAATTTTTTAAGCAAAGAAACATGTATTTAACACGCAACATCCGAAAGTTATATACTGTGTGAAAACTATGATATAAAAACATTTTTAACCCTTTCATGCATAGTGGTCACTACAGTGGACAGTTACTCTACAGCTGTTCTCTTATATATTCATGGGTTTAGTTGTTTTAGTTCCATATCAGCCAACACAGTGGGCGCTTATGCATCATCTCATAAACTGCAATTCATACCATTACTGTACCTTTGCTGTTCTTGATTGGTTCTTGAGTGGAAATCAATTGTTAATTGTTGTTTTTTGCATATTATCTCCATGAAGTGAGAAATAATTAGTATTAGAATATGTTAAAATGTGAGAAAAATTAGATTAGCTGCATTAAACATGGTGTCATTTCACTGTTTTCATATCACTTTATGATATTGGGTTTTAAATACATGTTTCTTTGCTTCAAGAAAAAAATTCATAGTGTAGCTGAGTGGACATTTTTGTACATCTTTGTAAAAAAAAAAAACAAAAAAAAACAAAAAAAAAACTCAATCTCATTGTTTTTTTCATGTCTAAGGAGGAATAAAAACAGTAAAAAAAACAAACAAACAAACAAAAAACCTCAACTAAGGTTGTCATAATTCATGCATGAAAGGGTTAATGCAGCTAATCTGATGTTTTCTCACATTTTATCCTACTCTAATACTAGTTATTATGAACTTCATGGAGATAATTTGCAAAAACAACTTTTTGTTTAAAAAAAAAAGTGGTTATTTCAATCTAATAACAATT
The DNA here is from genome assembly GCF_902148855.1 of Sphaeramia orbicularis. NCBI lineage: Eukaryota > Metazoa > Chordata > Actinopteri > Kurtiformes > Apogonidae > Sphaeramia > Sphaeramia orbicularis. Next base: position 23,136,716 of record NC_043968.1, on the reverse strand, counting down.
AGCAATTGATTTACACTCAAACATGCTAGTGCAGATCAGATTTATCAAGAACAGCACAGTTACAGTGATGGTCTGAATGTCAGTGTATGGGATGGTGCATAAGTGTCCACTGTGTCGGCTGATATGGAAATAAAACAACCAAACCCATGAATATACAAGTGAACAGCTGGAAAACAGCTGTCCACTGGAGTGACCACTATGCATGAAAGGGTTAAATGACTCTGTTGTTCTTTAGGTGTATTTTCCTACACGTTTCATACTGTAAAATACTGTATAGTGTAATAGCACTTACACTGCCTTTAACTAGAGGGAAAATCTCAGTTGTAAGAAATGAAATTACTATTGATAAATTTCCTGAGATGATGGGATGTCTGAATAGAATGCTTGACTTAATGTTATTGTTACCTGTAATTTTTACTCCTTGGCTGCTGACATACCCTGTTGTGTCCATCTGTATGTCTGTCCATCAGTGTCAATGTCATTAATTTTCACCACATCATCCAATCTCCTTCATGTTTGGTATTTTGGTGCATCTTTGGTCAGTGTTGACCTTTATTTTCAAGGTCGAATCAGGGTTGATGTGTCAAATTTGGACAGCAATGTAGACCTACATTTTTCAGGTGTTTTGGTGTCAGTGCATGATCATGAGGGCAGAGAGGAGAAGGTAGTACAGATGAGGTGAGGGGATAGTGAAGGGGGGGTCAATGGGTCTTTATATCCCCCACTCTGACTGATTAGCCAAAATTAAGGCCGGACATTTTAATTACTTTCAGCAAATGGCATTACTTTAATGTAATATAATATAATATAATTTTTTTTTTTAAAATGATCAGACTTTACTTGACATGAAGTCCAACATACATTAAAAAAAAAAAAAAATTAAGTGTTGAATTAGTTTTCATGCATATTCCTACCCAAAATGTTCCATCAGTGGTTACATGGAGAAAAAAATAATAAAAAAGATGAGATGTATGAATGTCTGAATTGAATCACAATGTGCTGACAGGCTATTGTGGACTGATGCTCAAAAATACACTACCTACTGGAGGAATAAGTAATAATAACAATAATTTATTAATGAGTATAACTGTCTGATGGGACCGACTGCCTATTAGCATTTGATGGACTGACATTGTTTTTTCCACAAACATTTCAGATGCCAGGTTTGTAATCCACCAGAAAAAAACATTTTCAAAGCTAACCACAGACGTCTGAGGGTCTGAATACACTGACAGGATGAAACACATGCAAACAAAGACATGAGTTTGTGAAAAAGAGATAGAGACCTTTTAACATATTAGCTCAACTGGCATTTATTGTCCCTGTCAGCTGCTGTCTGAGCAAACAGGAAAACAGGAAGGACGGAGAGAAAAAGCCAGTGGGAGCTGCAGTAGTGACCACAGCTGTCAGGTAGAGCTGTGTGTCACTGAGCACTTACACCCCATTTATGGAAAAGGACAGAGGAGCGAACAAGCAATCACTGAGCAATTTAGCAGTCTTTTAGCCATCTATTGTTGCTGGTGGGGGGCAGAGCACAGCGAGGGATGCTCGGCTAGGTTCTTATCTGATGTGATATAGAGTAACTATTCCTCTGCTTTGGCTGCTTTTTAGTCCTTATTAGAGGAGGGGGAGTTATTTTCTGTTTCTTGGTAATGACAAATGAATTCACAGAAGTAATTTAAAGGCAGTGTCTCATTTTCTGTGAGGCCTGTGTTGTGATCGTGGCCTTTATTTCCAGCTCCAACATAAAGCAAAACAGGGAGCATCATTAGAATCACAGAGAGAAAGAGCTCAAAGGCTGCCAGGAGTCACTGCTGTTGCTATGCAACACAAACTTCAACAACAACTCGCAAGCTACTTTAATTAGTGTTTAACCGTTAACAAGGAGAAAAAGGAGATAATGTTGAAGGGAAAATGGAGAAGAAGAACATGGTGATTGTGCTTTTGGCTTTAGATCAGAGTAGGTTTAAGGTCTAGTTCCCTCAAAACCACTAAATTTTACAAACAAACATATCCAGACTGATGTCACATACATACACAGCCTGGCCAAAAAAATTTAAATATATATGTATATGTATAGGCCTACCACCCACAATGAAAACTAAATGTCTTTAGACTGCCTTTAGCTTTGCTGTGGCAGTGCTCATTCCACACAGTTCTGGCAATGTTACCAGAAATGATAAATGTCACAATGTTTATTTCTCAATTTTAGGCTAAGCTCTTATATTGATGTTGGGAGTCAGACCATTGTGTAAAGGTCTTCTCCAACACATCCCAAAGATTCTCAGTGGGGTTCAGGTCTGGACAACCCAACTACCCACAATTAAGGAGAAATTACTTTTGAAACTGAAACATTTTAATCACTGCAGTAATTCATGTTTTCATGTTTTTGACTTAAATCCAGGTGGGGCGATATTTTTCTTAATTTTCCAAATATGAGATTTAGGGGGGGGGGGGGGGGGGGATTAACCCCATCACATGACATTTTTGTGCTAAAAACCACAATCTGGGGTTTGTTATTGGTCACATAGGAGACAGAACTAAAGGTTTACTCATAAAATGAGGTCTCAATCAGATGACACATGCACAGAGGAACTTGAATCAGGAAATCTCTATGCTTTCAGGACTCACCTGGTAGAGCATGCACCACCTAGACCAAGGCCTTACTGTAGGGTTGTGGGTTCATTTCCTGGTTGAGGTCCTTTGGCTTATATCATCATCTCTTTCTCACTACCTTTCCTGCCTTCGATTAAGGCAAAAATAGCCAATGCCATTATCTTTAGAAAAGAAAACTGAAATCCATACAAAGGACTTTGGCTGTTTTGACAAAGAAAAACTCCAGAGCAGGTTAAAGAATTATCACTCACCCACACTGAAAGTTGTTATTGGTGGTTGAATCTATAGGAGGCTGAATAAATGAAACTAATAGAACTGTGGGGTCTCACACAGTCTATGAGCCTCCACCTCTGCAAGAAAACATACCTTAGGTCCACACTGTAGGTCATCTGTAACTCCAGTGTATATTTATATAAACTAATCTGAAATGTAGTGTTCTTGTTGAAGCTCGACACGTCTATGCTAATGGCTCCTATCATGTCCTAACACTGTGATTTCCCACTTGGTTTCTATGAGTTAGCGACTCTAATCATCATTTCAGCCACTCTTTACTTTCTGTAATCCTTCTGAGTTTCATTTTCTCCAGACATGGCAGAGTTAACACAGCAGAAAACCCTGTGCTGTCAGGTGTGTTGTCACCGAAGAGAAATCAATCTGTCCGATGCCTGCTGTTCATTTCCATCAGCAGGAACTGGCCCATCATCCGTAACATCATCCCTCTGGTGGAGGGGCGCGCACTCTGCTTGTGTTGCCAGTGACTGTGAGGTAGTTTGCTCAGCCAGTGACTCTCTGCAACTTGTTTTGTCTTTGGTGATGAGCTGAACTAACTAAGTAACCAAGCAACCAAAAACTGCGAAACCTCATTTAATGTTGTTGTTTAGAGAGTTGGTGGTGGTGTTTCGGCCCAACATTTGCAACATTTGTCATCTTTTATTTCTTTATCTTTAGTTACACCAGCTTCATTAAAATGTGCAAAATGGACCACACAAGGTTACAGCCTATTGTAGCACCTGTTAAAATAAATACAGAGGACATCAAATCAGAGCTTGAACACCGCTGACAGTTTTGAAATAAGCAAGTGAATAAACTAAAAGGATTTTATTCTACTAAAAGTTGGATAAACAAATGTTGTTCCACAATAATTGGAGGAAACATGAAGAGCCCATGCTCCATTAGCAATAAATGACAGATAAATACAATTTATACCCAGCCAGCATGTCCATGTGGTCCCTAGAAGGGTTACATTTGGGCTGCATATAAGGGTCCCATTTGGGTTTGTCCGCAGTTTCCATGGTGACCCCACATGTGTTTGCCCATATCAGAATCTGAGAGATTCAGAGATCTGAATTTATCATATTATTTATTCTTCACACTATTTATCCCACGATATTTATCTTTCATGTCATTTGCACAACTTAAATTCTGTTTTACAGATATCTTAGTTTGCAATTCTTTTTATTTTTTAATGTAAACAACTGTGTAATTACTGATATTTGTTGTTGTTTTACCAATATTTGTTGTCTGTCTGTAAATTCTTGCACTGAACCTGAGAGCTCTACCTCAGTTTCGTTGTACTTGGTACAATAACAATAAAGAGATTCAGATCTCTGATTCTGATTCTGATATGGGCAAACATATGTGGGGCCACCATGGAAACTGCAGACAAACCAGTGGCGGCTGCTCGTCTTTCAGACAGGGGAAGCTCATTGTCAGCTTACATAAAAACAAAAATGTCAGGTTATTTAAACATAAATTCGACCCTCTGTTTCTTTTAAAGAAAATGGTCAGTGACCTTATCGTACCAAGTAAACAAGAAAACGTTGAAATTATGTTAAATTGAAACAAGGAAGTACAGTGAGTGTGTTTTCTTTACAGTGCAAGAAATGAACAAGTAGTTTCGTAGTGGTTTCTCTCTTGATTTCACAGCAGAATGTGCAACAGTATTAAACTGAACTCTGTCAAGTAAAGGAATAGATCTCAAAATAGCTGTCAGTCAAATGGGATTTAGCCTTTTGACTGATCCTCCAATCAGCGCGTGGAATCCCGGCGTTCAGCCCAGCCGAGCTCCGCCCACAGCTCCATTCAACCTCAGAGACACCGAGCGTCTGGGGGCGGGACAACATCGTGGCATTTATCCAATTACCGTCCAGTTTGGAGGCAATGAAAAAAACTGTTCCACTCAGTCCCATTGAAGTGCATGGACGCCGAGCGTCTACGGACAAATGCACTGAACAGAGATCGAATGAGAAAACAGCGCAATGGGAATGTATGAGAAGTGAACAACATCGAGTCCGCTGATTTGTGATGAAGCTGATTCTGAACGAACTCGCCTGTGAGATGAACGTGTTCTAACACATTTGTAGTCAATGAAATGTCAACACAACCGTACATATTTAACCATTTAATTTTCGTAATTTTGGGTGAAGCCGGGCTTCCCTTGCAGTCTTTGAGAAATCGCCACTGAGACAAACCCAAATTGGACCCTCATATGCAGCCCAAATGTGGACATGCTGGCTGGGTCCTTCTATAAAATGCACGGAAATGGTGCACTCTGACCCAGCAGACACAACCTCTGCACAACAGTTGTTTGTCTTTGTGTGTGTCACCTGATCTGTGTACAGTATATTTGTGTTACTGTAAATACACACTAGTAGCATGTACCTACACATGGTCTATGTTACTGCATATGGGCTCATGTATCTCTGTGTGTCTATTATACAGTTCTTTATCCAGCCCTCATTAGTACACCACACCAATGCTGCAGCTAAATACAATGGTCCAGCCTCAAAGTGTCCTTGAAAATGATTCCATCTGGAAGCACTGTTGTGTCCAAAGGTACACTCTGTAACATTTGCATATGCTTGTGTGTAGGTTTCTGACGTGCTGGGAGGTGGACAACTGTTACTGTTATTTAACTCCATTTATAAGGTGTTTCAGATGTTGTGCACTGCTTCTTTGGAGGACCAGAAGAGAGTCATTTAAGATTTGCACAGAAAAATCATCTTAGTCCTCTACATATAGTCACTGGCCACTACATTAGGTACATCTTGCTAGTACAGTGGCTAGTGAGGGTAGAACTCATTGTACGGGCTGATATCTTGAATGTAGGCGACTGTAGCATGTCCAGAGCCCATGTTTCTTACTTATGTATAATGAGTGGAGAGTTCCCTCTGCTCACTGAGTGCCCTTTCAGCCATTTAGTTCAACCCGCTGCTGCTCGTGTCAGAAGCTGTCACTTGCTCGCTTCGTTCAAATACCATTTGACCACCATAGGTAAAGGCAATAATCCCTTGAGTTCCTCTGTTTGCGCTCAGCTGAGCTACATCCATGTGTTTCAATTACAGTTAGACTGAAGGACAGTGAAGGACATGATTCCAGAAGGAAAATAAATTCAGCATGGAGTCGCAGTGGGAGTACGCGCTCACATACCCATAGACCAGGCTTTTGTTGTGAGTGACACAATGACTTAATCAACCATCTGACCAAATTAAAGAGGGCCTATAGAGGCTTGGTATTGATCGAAAACAACACAAATGACTCTCTCTTAGGTCAAACAAATATTGGTAAACCATTCTGCCGCTGCGTTATCTAAATGTATAATGGGTGTGTATAGCTGGTTATGTGTACCCTTTACCCTCAGTCATGGAAACAGCTGAGGTCAGGACAATGCAAAACCCTCAACTGTGTTTTCAAAGTCAAATGGCTGTCCCCATTTAGCACCTCATAAACCTCTCACTTAGCCATGCAGCTAATGTGTCCATGAGGATAATGTTTAACAAATGACACATTTCATTCCCACTCCTCTCTGTGGATTTTATCCCCTGTTTCACTATCTGAATTAGGGCTGGCTTGCCCTCCAACGGACAGATCAGCCAAGGTAATTACTTCCATTAGCCCCTTTTCACCTGCTCCGATAGTCAGGATTAATTAAGTTTATCAGTTTATTAATCCACATGTAATTAAGCACTGGGGACCTCCAGGGTCCTGCTTAACAAAAAGACTATCACCTGTCCTGTTATCAGGCAGTGACATTCGTTCAACATGACCCCATATTCAGGCTTACTTCAAAGAACATTCAGACAGGGTCGCCACCCTCCAACACTCAAATTAGCCTCAAGTCAAAGAAAACTTTATGTGCGTAGCTAATGTTAATTAAAATACCTCAGAAGTTTGGTTCCAATTAAGAAACAAAATGCATGGGTCTGGTGTTTTTATAGCGGTACCCTTCACCATGACAGACAGTGAATGTAACACTCATCATCCATGTGCTGTTGATGTTTATTACTTAGTTGATTGTTCAGTACTTGGTCATATTTGGAACACATCATAACCTATTTTTCGTCATTTTAACAGTTTATTGGGTTCTTATTTTAAAGCAATAACAAGCAAAAGAAGTGTAGATAGTGTATCAGTAAGTATCATCCAGAAAATCTGTAGTTTAATTACTTTGACTATTGAAGTTTCAAGCTCTTATTGTACCTCTTTATAGAGTGTTTTTTTCTATAATTTTGCTTTAGCACAAAACAGGAAAAAAAATAAAGTATGTTTAATTGCACCAATATTTTCAGAAATTATGTGTGTGTCCTCTCAGACACGTCCCTGGTTAGGTGAGACCCCAGAGTCAACCTAGGACATAATGGAAGGATTATGTCTATCAGCTGCTCCAGTGACCTGGACTTGGATAATGGGAATGTTTACCCTTTCAATTATGATCATTAAAGTTGAGGGGTTTTTTTGTTTTGTTTTGTTTTTTTTTTTTAATCATAGAGGACAATTCTTGTTATTTTTTGGAGAATTTCATCCCTCCTCGCCTTTTATTCTTTTCTATTCATCTTTTATTTTCAGTGTACAGTTCTGTACTGTACACTAATACATTTTTTTCTAATACTGTGCTATTTCTAATTGAATACTAGTGATTAATTAATAAGCAATATCCTTCACTGTTTGGGGTCATTATTTTATGTATAAAGCAACATCAACTTTAAACATTGCTGACTAATTTGTAAAGCAAAATATTAACAATGAATTAATGGATTATTTTTAAGTTAGTAAATAACAATGTTCTTAGTTTAAAAAAAAAATTAAATAAAACATTGGAAGTGTGAATACAGTGTAAAATACCTCCAAGTTTGTTGTTTGTGTAAGAGGAGGTATTTTTGTAAGGATTTATTTTGTAGACTCAATGGATTGCATGTTTCAATTATTGGTTGTTACCTCCGCCAAGGAGGTTATGTTTTTGCCAGGGTTTGTTTGTTTGTTTGTTTGTCTGTCTGTTAGTGTGCAACATAACTCAAAAAGTTATGGACAGATTTGGATGAAATTTTCAGGGTTTGTTGGAAATGGGATAAGGAAGAAATGATTAAATTTTGGTGGTGATCGGGGGTGGGGGGGCCCACGGGGGGGCCACTAATCAGCCTTGGCAGAGGTCTGCGCTCTCCGAGTGCTTCTAGTTATTAGATGTAATAAGTTGGGAAATCACTTCTCAGTGTATATTGTTTGGTAATTATTTAAATAGATCGACCCATGGAACAGAGCCTCGATTACTGATACACATTCCAGCTGTTTCAGTCAGTATCACACCAATATCAGTATCAGATCAGTGCTTCCTTAATGTAATTAATGCTATGGTCAATAAGAAAAGCCCTGGTAATGTAAAGGGAATATAATATACATGATAATATAATAATTTTTGTTGTTCCTGCTTCTTTTTGATCATGGAAAGCCTATAAATACATAGTTTACACACTTATGTGATTGAAGTAAACCAAATCAAATGCTTAAATGGTCTCCTGATAAATCATTATTTGTGTCTTTTTTTTTTTTTTTTTTTTTTTTTAACACATGTTGCTCTTTGTCAGTCACTGAGTTTTCCATGTTTACACCAAACACTTAAAAGCAGCATTACAACATGGATGTTTCTGGTGGTCTGTGCACATCCAGCCCTACGAACAGAGGCAAATGCCAGGTCTTAACACCTGCAGTCTTACACCTTTCACGGTTGTCAGCTCATTGGTAATCCAGTTAACATTGTTGCTGTTGATGTTTTTCAGCCTCAGAGCTCTTACTGGATTTGTCACATGAGTTTTATGTGAAGAGCTAAAGGTGTTTCAGACAGCCGCCTGTGCTCTGTGTGTACAAAACATGCAGGGTGACTCACACATGCACACTGTAACACATCAACAGCTCATTTATACCTGTTTTAAAGGGATTACATGGCGTAGCTGAAGTCAGACCTTATCCTTTCCAGACAGCTGGACCAGAAGTCACTTCTCCTCAAACCCTCACACTCTGATAAAAGTCAGCTCACCTCTAGTCGATTTTGACAAGCCAGTCCAAACAAGCAGACAACAACATTTCATTCAGCAACATTTTTAACATTCTGTGTTTTAATACAGAGCTGTTTCATTTGGAGCAACTCAGAATAAACATACACAGAGCTCTTAACCCATAAAGACCCAATGCTGCTTAATTTTTGTCTCTATTTAACATTTCTTAAATGATTTATCACCATTTATTATAATATTACCCTCTGCATTTTGCATTTTTTGCTGTAAATCATATACTTTCCTATATTTAATTTCCTATATTTAATTTAGATGTGCATGAAAACTCCCAGTACATTCAAAGGTTATGTATCAGAACAGAGAAAACGGAAGAAAAACTCACTTTTTCAGCCATTATATCCTTAAGTGAGTATAAAACAAGTGTGTCCATCCACTGTCATTGATCCAACTCCATGGGTTTTACTGGTCAATCAATGTTGTTGAAGATGACGGCGTTTCCACGTTCACTGTGGAGCCTCTAATCGTCCAAATGGGTCATATCTGATGACCATGAAAAGATGACAAACTGCATTTTACACCAATTATTCACATGTATTGATAGGATTAATGGATCAACAGGTATTTTTAGGTCAGTAGATGCTTTTGGTTGACGATTGATGTTTGGGTCTTTATGGGTTAAACATGAATTGAATTTGGAGTGTTGTGGTCCTGTTGAGTACGACTGTCAGAGCACTTGTCCTTCCTGGATGTTTATCAGCTGAATGGCAGTGGCAGCCGGTGTAATAAGATTGGTTTAACTGATTATTCATGGCTTCATCTGCTTTTGATTATTTTTCTTCTTAAATAATCCTGCACAAAATGCTGAAGAAATATGGCCAGTGCAAATAAGAAGCAGACAAAACAGAGACAAAATGTAAAAATAGCCAGTGGTTGTCCCTTTTACCACTTTCTGCCCTTTTTGTGACTGTAGGGCCCCTGTCTGTTCAGTGCCATGAAGTGATTGGTTATATTATCAGCAGAAGTGGGCCGGCGCTGGGCCCGAGGCGCTGCAGGCCTCTTTGTTTCATTAGCATCATTTGATTACCGGCGTCTGAGTGCGGAGTATCTCTGGCATCACGCGTCCGTCTGGGTGTGAGTGGGATGCTAGTGGTAGGAATGTGACTCAGAAATATCTCACATCCTGCTGATGTCAGACTGTAAGCTCCTATCTCCACAATGTCAGCTTTTAAGGCGCCGAGAGGAACAAGCCTGTCTTTCAGTTTATCCAGTGAAGAAGAAAAGGTCTGCTTGAGTGCAGGGATCATCAACTCTGAACGTAACAGTCCAGCTTCAGTGAAAACATGGCAATCATTCAAATCGGAGATACAGGGAGATGAGTCATCAGCGGCATAATACACTAGTAGAGAACTGTCAAAGTCAGGCAGCTTGAATGCACAGTCACCGCAGAGAGGCAACAGCTGAAAAGATTAGTCAGTTAGAGGTGATGATTTTATTAAAAGGTTCAGCGCTTACGTCACTTTAAAAAGAAATACAAGTTCTCAGGTCCAGGCTGTAAATTGTAAGAATTATCCATCAAAGAGTTTATCTTGGGGCAGATGTGAAAAGCCTACCATAAATAAAAAAAATAAAATAAAATAAAAAAAATCCAAGGACCTGATCCACCGAACGATTGTGCAGCTTTTGCGACCGCTAAATTGGGACAAATCAGATAAAAATCAGTCATGTCAGTCGGTCTGAACCGCTTTATCCTCAAGAGGGTGGTGGGTCCCAGCAAACTTTGTATATATTATATATTGGCTGTATATATCCTTATTTGTTATACATATTTCCTATTTGTAGTATAGAGTTGGCTTTTGTACATTTCAGTAGCTTTATAGGTACTTATTTTTTTATTTTATTTTAATTTTATTTTGTTTTTTTATTTAACCTTTATTTAACCAGGAAAAAAGATCCCATTGAGATTAAAAACCTCTTTTTCAAGGGAGTCCTGGCCAAGACGCAGCATGAAATACAACGCACAGGTATGACAAAGCAGAATTTAGAGGACAAGTCAAACGATGAAAAACAAGCACAAGTCATTGAGTTAGTCTCTAGCACTTTGAGTTTGGATTTTAAAAGCATTCAAGGACACCAATTCAGTCAGTTTCCAGTCTTTTAGCAACATATTCCATGTGCAAGGAGCAGAGCAGACAAATGCCCTTTTATCCAGCTCTGTACAGGTGTATGGCACAGAGAGGAACAACTGATCATTGATCGCAGACAATAGGAATCAACACTTCTTCTTGTTATTAAACTACAGATATAGGAAGGCAATAGTCCAAGCATGGCCTTTTAAATAAAGGTGTACCAGTGTCCCAGCCTCTTAGTGGACAGGGCAGGCCATCCTACTTGGGAATACAACTCACACTGATGTGTCATGGCTTTAGAATTAATTTTAAATCTCAGTAAATAAACTTAGCATATGTATATTTAATATATTATCATGTGGCTTTTTGCACATGCCTACATTTTCAGTATTTGTGTGATATTTTGTGGGATATTTTTATACAGTCTTTTTTTTGCTGCTAAACTGACTTTCATTGTTCCTGTGACAGTGACAATACAGATCTATTCTATGGGTGAAGGTGGGGTTCACCCTGTACGTACGTATCACCAGTTCATTGCTGAGCTGACATATAAAGATGAATAATTAATCACGCCTATGGGTAATTTTACCTTAACCAATTAACCTATTATTGCATGTCTTTAGATGGTGGGAGGAAGCAGGAGTACCCAAAAAGAACATGTAAACTCTGTTGGAATCGAACCCAGGACCTTCTTGCTGGGAGGCGACAGTGCTATCCACCACTGTGTCACCTTTGAGATAAAAATATAGTGTATAAATCACAAACACCTACAAAAAGTGAAATTTTCTGCAAACTGTGAAGCCAGTCATAACATCTTGTGCACTTGCCCCATTTACATATGGGTAAATAAGAGGAAAACAGGGAATATGTATGGGCAATATCTGTGCAAATGAGCTGTTTCTAATTCACAAAAGACTAACACAAATTGTCACACTTAGTTACACTGGTGCAAAGCTGGTGTTAACTGTATTAACACTCCTCACTATTGCTCTCTCTTTTTTCTTAGAGTTTGTGAGGCTTGAATGATATTAAATTAAATCTTCAGCCAGATATCGGGGAGCATCAGGGGGTCTTTGCCTCATCTCTGACTTTGAGCTACTGTACTTAACCCGTAAAGACCCAAACAGCCACCGGCGACCAAAAGTATCTAGTGATCCAAAATGTTCAATACCTGTTGATCCACTAATCCTATCAATACATGTAAATAATTGGTGTAAAATGCAGTTTGTCATCTTTTCATGGTCATCAGATATGACCCATTTGGACTTTCAGAGGCTCTGTAGTGAATGTAGAAACACCATCATCTTCTACAGCATTGATTCACCAGTAAAACCCATAGAGTTGGATCAGTGACAGTGGATGGAGATGCTTTGCTTATGTTCAGTTATTGATATCATCGCTGAAAAATTCCCTTTTTCTGCAGTTTTCTCTGTTTCTGATATAATAACCTTCACCTTTAAACCGAGCTTTTATGAACATCTACATGGTCAGCAAATTAGATATACAAAGATACCAGATTTTCACTGAAAAACTGCAAAATGCAGAGGATAATATTATACTAAATGATAATAAATCACTAAAGAAAAGTAATTTGTAAAGGAAAAAAATATTTTGGAACTGCCAGATAAGTAGCACTGGGTCTTCATGGATTAAAATTCTAAATGTTGTGACTGCACTGGTGGGCATCAAGCTACTTTATTACAAACCCCTCATAAACCTGGAGTGTAACAGCATATAACGCTAACTACCATCAGATCCTGATAAGTTGACGCTCACATGTTATGACTAGGCCTCTTTTGGAGTTTGGAGATGCATTTATTCATTTCAGTTTCTATGTGTTGCTACCGTCAGCTCTGAACATGGAGGAGAACAACAGCACTCATGTTTCTGTGAAATCTCAAATATTATCCTGAACAAAAGAATAGCATTATTTTGTGGAACACATTTATAAATGTTAGTGTCATATTAAGAGCTGCACCTTATTTTGACTAACATTATACCAGATTGTGTTATTGACATCAAATACTATAGAGTCAAAATACAACAGAATGTGGTTTAGCATTGTCTCGCCGAAAAATGTAAGGCCCATGGGCACTAATGCACCCCCATACCATCAGAGATGTGCTGGTAACAGGTCAGACGGACCCTCCCCTCTTTAGTCCAGAGGACACAGCATCCATGGTTTCCATAAAGAACTTCAGTTTCTAATTTATTTGATCATAGAACAGTTTTCCACATCATCTAAGCTCATTTTAAATCAGCTTTCGTCATGAGACATCAGTGGTGTTCTTGGGTCGCATATGGCTTCTTCTTCATATGTTAAAGGATTCTAACCTGCATTTGTGGAAGGCGAACTCTGTAGATAGTGACTTCAGATGTGTCCTAAGACAGAACAGTGATGTCCATTACATAAACATGCCTGGTTTTTACCCCTCAGTCAACTTTGGGTCGAAGGGTTCTTGTAATCGTTTTGTCGTCTGTCCATCTGTCTGTCCGTCCGTCTGTCCATTCTGGCCGAGGGGTATTAGTGCGTAGCATGTTATGTTAATACAGTTCCACCAGAGAGCCAAAGATCATGAGTATCCAGTATTGAGCTTCAGCCTTGTCCTTTGCACACTGAGATCTTTCTCTTGATTACATAATTTACTGTTGAGAAAGTGAGATATTCAAATTCTTCACAGTTTTAAGTTCAGGGACATTTCTCTGAAATTGCTCAACAATGTTTAGACTTTTTAAGCTTTTTGTTTTGTTTTTTTTTGTTTTTTGCCTTTGTTTGTCCTTGTCCATTTTTGGAGATGGGTTTTTGCAATCAAAATCAAAATTACTGTACTTTTTTCTAATAATAGCACAGTTCAAAAAAGCTTAAACAGCTCAACATAGGTTCTATGTTTGGTTCTATGTTTTGGGGTTTTTTTGGCTTTTTTTTTTTTTTTTTTTTTTTTTTTTACATTTTACATAATGTCCCAAATTTTTTGGCATCGCGGTTGTACATGAAAGTTGATTTACATTATGGAGACGTGGGATTGGAAGGATTGTACTCTGCAGGTTTCATTATGGACTGATCTGTGTTAAATGTGGAAAAAAGCCTGAAACAAACAGCAGTGTGTTTGGAGTGGAATATCATTACCGCAAAATCTTCTATGAATAGGTCTTTCAAATGGAACATATTGTGGGAGCAAATGCAGCACAGTGCACAGTGGTATTAGCAGGTGCAATCAATTCTTTATTGATTTCCCCCTAAGTGTATTATCTAAATATATCTCCATTTATTTTCTTGTTTGGTGCATTTAGAGTTTCATGCATGTTCATTTAGAAGGCTTTCAGATTAAAAAGGTTGGGATCATTTTCACTGAACATATTTGGCAGTGGTGTGTGTTTGTTATGTGCAGAAACAGGTGGTTTTTAATACCACAGAGCACAGACACACTACACAGCTTAGTGCTGGAGATATTGACAACAAGTGGAGGAAAAAAGAAACGGGAATGGAGCTGTGTGTAGCCCTCTAAACGCAGTACACACACGGACCGCCTCCCCTTTAGGCACACTACGCAGGAACATGTCCATCCTTTCCGGCAGAATTCTCGAGCAGACATAGTTGAAGTATTTAAAGCGGCAGCAGGACCGCGCTACATCCATCAACCTGCCAGAGAGGGTAAATACAGCAGCTACGCACGCAGCTCGTAGGCAGCCGTGTTCTATAGAGTGAAGCTGTGCCAGGCCAACAAGTGACTCCTGAATGCTGAAATAACACTCCCATAGTGCATCTGTACGGAGAGAGAGAGAGAGAGCCATGAAGCACACACAGCAATGACTGTTAGAGTAGTGACCTGCAGAGAAACAGGAGGTCACAGAGGAGTTTATGAGCAGCAGACAGTTCAGATATGGATTTTAGAGGATATTCAAGTATTTTAAACATCTGTATATGAGCAAACTGCTAATTGCATTGGGAATTGTGAAAAATTGTGTGTGCAGTCTTTGAGGAACTGTATGCTAACAACATAATACAATGCTTTCTATGCTTTTGTTTAGCCCATAAAGACCCAGTGCTACTTTTGTGTCAATTCCCAAAGGATTTTTTCTCTATTTAGAACCTTTCCTAAGTGACGTATCACTATTTACTCTAATGTTATGTTCTGTATTTTGCATTTTTAAGTGAAAATCTGGTATTTTCCTGCATTTAATTCACTGATCATTTAAACGTTCATTAAAGCTCAGATTAAATTTAAGGGTTATTATATCCAAAACAGAGAAAACTGAAGAAAAAAAAAATCGTTTTTTCTGCAAAATATTTCATTAATGGAATATAAAATAAGTGTGTCCATCCACTGTCATTGATCCAACTCCATGGGTTTTACTTGTGAATCAATGTTATAGAAGATGACGGTGTTTCCATGGTAACTACAGAGCCTCTGATCATCTAAAGGGGTCATATCTGATGATCATGAAAAGATGACAAACTGCATTTTACACCAATTATTTACATGTATTGATAGGATTAGTGGATCAGCAGGTATTAAACAGTTTAGATCAGTGAATGATTTTGGTCGTCAGTGGATATTTGGGTCTTTATGGGTTAATATACTGATACTCAAAATTAATTTTAGTTGATGAATATATTGCAGTTATTTATTTATTGAGACAGTCTTTACCATTCCCACAGCAGATCATTTGCTTAGAGGTCAGCCGATAATGTTTTTTAACTCCTTTATGTTGACTATCGCAAATTTGCATCAAACCATTTCAATTACAGAATCAGCCGAGATAGTGTATGTATTCTCCCAATGCTGTCATATTCGATACATACCTTGTCAGAACACTGAAAATAATCTCATCTCCTGAAACGGGGAAATTTTCATCATTTTTAACCATTATGCCTGTTGTTGGATATTTGCATCATACCTAAATTTCTATCTGCTTTATGTGCTATAGTCAAATGAACAGTTTCCACTTCATATATCATCTACTTGAAAGCATAAACAAAAATAATTAAATTTCTAATAGACCTGCATATAAATTCAGATGTTAAAGGGTTAACGGCTGATATGATCATTATCAGTGTCTATCGGTATTTATTGGCTTGCGTTGTGTTTTCGTTTTTTGTTTTTTTTTTTCTGTTTTTTGCACTTTTTGCAATTTCGTTGTACTGCTCCTACAATTAAAGTATTCTATTCTATTAAAGTCTGGTAAAAGTTTGTACTGTCTTCCAAGTACAACTGTGTTGATAATTCATTTAGCAGACAGGAGTAATAGGTGGCAGTAGACGGCTACTTCCTGATGAAGGCTACAGGAAGCAGCCGTAACTAGTTAAACAGGTAAAAACTATTCTATTCTATTCTATTCTAAAATGGATTAGAATTATGTAGGTATGAAATAAAAACGGAGTGACTCTTATACACAAGTCAATGTAATAAATACCTATAAATGTGTGAATGAGCATGTCTACATCTGCTCATTTAAGATAATAGTTCAGCTGGAAATATGGCCACTACCAAGGCTCAAGTAAACCAGACATCCATCCCCCAAAGGTGGATGGTTGTGTTGCTTCGGTGCCGGTTCAGGGTACTTGAGCTGAAGTCTTCTGCTGCTGGTGTCCCCTCCTCCCTGGGGACGGTAAGATTAATGACGACAACTGTCTGGGCTGCTGTGGACCTCATCACCACATCTGGTCTGAGAATTTGTTTGTGTCATCTCAGGTGGGAAAACTCAACAGGCCCAGATCAACACACATCTCCCATGCCTTCCCAGGAGTAAGCTGAGATGTTGACCTTCCTGCTGCTACCTTCAGATCCCTCTTGGCTTTACAAAGGGCATTACCTGTCGACGGTGACCTGAGGAGTCATGTGCTCCCTCAATGCTTTTCCAGTTCTGCCGTGACCTGAAGGTGGGCTATGTTGTTACTGCTGCCGTGGGAATTTGTCTTCACTTTGATCATTTTAATCAAATTCAATGCAGTGGTTTCAGACCCAGACTCAGAAAACTGCATTATCTGCAAGGCTGAGACCTAAATATACTGTATATTGTATATCACCTCCAATAAATCAGTATATGTAAATGCCTTGTCTAATTTCCGTGTTTGATTTCAACATTAAACACAGTTAAATGAAAGTTGCAAAACAGCACAGTTTTTTTTCCCCACAAAGGTTGTTCTAGTATTTTTTCATGAACTGATGGTTCGGTCTCTGACTAGAGTACTGAAACCAAGCAACAGGCGAACATCTTTATGGCTTTTGTTCAGGTTATTTACAGAAATAATTTTGCTACAGTCTTAAGAATGAGATTTAAAAGTTCATTTCTGGCTGAAAATGTCAAGACACCTGAATTACCACCTACTGCCATCTATAATAAGTGCATTTCTTCAGACTGATACACTGTTGTGTCCATTAAACGCTCCTGGGGCTGACAGAGACATCATGTTACTACACATCTACTGTTCTACTGTACGTGCATAGAAAATATTGACAACAAGGATTTAGTTTGAGATTCATTGTAATCACTCAATTTATTTGTTTGATTGAGAACAGCTCCTACATACAAAGATGCCTCCAGCTCAGAATAGAAGTAAATAAACTCAAGGTAAATACCTCATGACTCAAAATGAAAAAGGTTTATTTTGCAGCATCGACTCCAAAAAAAAAAAAAAAAAAAAAAAAAAAACGACCTTTAAGCAGTTCCAGCTTCTCTTCTGTCTCTTTAGTAAATTCAAAAACGAGACTTTTTGGGATTTTAAAGGACGAGCCAAGTCTGACATGAAAACCCTAAGTGCACAGTGCAAAACAATGTGGAAATACCACGGCAGCTCCTGCATTCACTCCACATCCTCAAAGTGTCAGGAGTTGCTTGGCAACAGGCTCAGAGGTGAATCGCAGTGCTAAAATGGTGGCATCTCAAAAGCAGAAAAACCAACCTCTCTGTACACAGTGATGACTCTGCTCTGAAGGATTGAAAAAACATTGAAACAGAGGCAGTTTCACTCTGAATGCTGCAAAGATTGCTTTGGGTTTGGAGAGCAAATGAAAAATGAATGTTTTTTTTTTGTTTGTTTTTTTTAAACAGACTCTGAAAACATGCATATGGAACACAGGCTTCTTGGTGCAGATTGTTCCAGATCTTTACTGCATGTATTTAGGAGAGCAACTAGGACCATTTGAATATATTAAACAAACCAAAGTTTTGAGATATGATACTTTTCAAACAGGTGGGGTGTAGGCCCATGACACAGACAGAGTTACTTTTCAACTGCTGACATTTAGTTTCAATGTTAAGTCACCATATGTTTCCATGTTATCTATAGATGCATGAGCTGAACATCAGTATTAATTTATACCACCTTGAATGTTAATGTCCCGTCTGCGCAAAAGCAGTGTGCAACGTTCATCTGTTGAGTTGTATTAAAGATTGTTTCATTATTCCTTTCATGCATGATGTCCACATTTGTGGAAACATAGTTTAAGCTCACTTTCCAAAAGGTTATAAAGGCCATATTCTCCAAACCACATGGGGGCAGTCTCTATAGACCTTAAGCAACACAATGAAATAGGTATCATCTTAGTTTTAGAATTTTGACTGCTCTGTGATCTCATAAAGTTAACATCCTATAGGACCCAGCAAGTTTCACAGCTTTATAAAACAAACAAACAAACAAACAAACAAACAAACAAACAAAAACTGTCAACTACAAAGGATATTCCATATTTTTTTTTAAAAATGCATCTGCAAAAACTGTTCGTCAATTTTTTTTCCAATATAGGCAATTATTTAATTTAAAAAAGCCAAAATTTGTACTTTCCTGGGTCTCGGCAGGTTAAATATCTTCTTAGTAAAACCATATTTAAAATAAATAAATAATTTCAAAACGCATTTCAGCTTTAGCCTAATTTTGAGTAATTAAATCAATCTGAAAAAAAGTCTAGATACTTTTTTCATAATTCATACATGACAGGGTTCATTTGAACTCATTTTAAGATAGAGTAATGAGTGACTGAAGGGGGAGGAAATAACAATGAAAAAAAGTGTTATATATCACTATCAGCCCAGAATTTCACTATCAGTGTATCCCTTTCATCTGACTCCAACCAAAATTAGTGGTTACTGTATGTTCTCTATGTGAACTAATGCTAAACACTAACTTACTGAGTCAGTAAAACGTCATCAAACACAGTTTAACAAACTCATTTTATGGTCTTCTTACATTTACAGTTTAACTGTGTTAAGCTCAGAGAGTCTACAGGTGAGCAAGCTCTCAATCACACCTGTCAATCAAAGTCTGGCATGGCAGATGTCAAAACCTCTTTTTGACCTGAGATCTGATTAACAGAAGAAAAATCTAAAGATGGACCACCAGACCACTTATTAGATTGGTCCAAATAAAATGAATGACCCCTGGAAAATATAATTGATTTAGTATTTTTGGAAAGAAGTTTAATGTTAGTGAATTATCGATTTTGTGTTAGATACAATGGAAGATCAAAAGGCTCAAGCTTTTCAGGCCTGTTGTTATGTAACTGACCACAGGTTATAGTTGCTGCCTTTACCTACCATTCATAGCTGTAACTGTAGGAAAACTTTCCAAATACTGTATTATAGGTAAATATTAGTTGAAGAAAGATTTGGCCAGCAGCTACACAGATGAGTCCTCAGTTAAACCCTTGTGTTACATACCGTGTATGTAACCTGAAATTGATCATTTTAATATTACCTTCAAATTTTATTAAACTATTAAAACATTTGGCCCATCAGACTGCTTTATTTATATGGACTTTTAATTTTTGATGCCTCCAGGTTCATGTTTATGCATTTTATTCGACTTTCTACAACAGTAACTTGAAAAAAACAAACAAAATGTATTTATTTTGTATTTGAAGTCTAATGCAACAGTAATACAAAGAGTTATTTTCTAATCAATCTCACAATCTGCCAGAATAAAAAGATGTTCAGGGGGGGGAAAAAATGCTGCAGTCAAAGTGAATCTACTGTATTCCTCTAATGAAAGAAGTCTTTATCTGGTATCCATGGAGACCATGACATATTGAATCTTGTTGTTAACCTCTAGTTGAAGGTGTTGAGATTTTCTCTCTGAGCACAAAGATTTGTCCTTGGAGCATTCAGCAGAACTTCAGGCATAGAAAATGCAGTCTTTTCATCTTAACTCCCTGAGCTGCTGAATGGAAGTCCTTCCAGTCCTCCTCCCATGCAAACACACGCTCACACAGTACGTTGGACACACTGAACCCGATGGCCGTTGGCACGTTTGGTAAGACTGGTAAGAATCAGATACGACTCAGGAGAACGACTGTCCTTATCAGCTGCAAGAAATGAAGAATGAGACAATCAAATATTTGACCTGAGTTGATCAATCAGTTCAAAAGACAGCATCATTTCTCATGATTTGTCATTGAAAGGAAAGAAATGTCATTTATCACCTTATCTGACAACCAACGGGCTAATGATTTTCATGTATTTCTGTAATTGGTGTCATTCTTAGTATAAATGTTTAGCTTTCAGGCTAGTTAATGAGAGATAATTGAAAAGAATTTGACTGAGTTCTCAGGGCATCATTCCTAATGCTGGGATGCCTAAAAATACCTTAATCCATGTCATTATTGTCTAAATGTGTCGTATCCATCCCACCAGTGTGTATGGATCTGGATGCTTATGGGAGGTTTGTGCAGGGTAAAGCCCACGGTGGAGCGCATGACCTTTCTCCCTTCTGCCAACCTGATGGGAATCATTACCGTGGATTGACATATGGGTAAGCTATGCTTCAGGAGGAGGCCATCTGGCATAATGTTTGCTGGCAAGCCTTCGCATTACAGTACACAAGATGGTCTTTTTATATCCAGGCAAATGTGTGTGTGTATGTGTGTGTGTGTGTGTGTGTGTGTGTGTGTGGACAGATATTGTACACTGTGGCGGCGGCGCCCCACCTGTGCCTGCTTTCACATGCAGCCGTACATTCAGAACATTAATGTGAGAAAGGAACACAAAATAGCTGTATTGTATGCATGTATTAATAATAGCTGACCTATTGTTAAAAATGTAGAAAAAGTTATCCAACATGATCTGACCCGAAATACTCAGCTTGTAACTTTGTGCATTTTGCAAAGTTGTTTTGTTTACAGGTTCTTCCGCTGATGATCCACCAGTGTTTTCTTGTCTCTTTATCTGGTGTTTATCTGAACTGCTCTGTGTTCTTATCTCTGAGATGTGACAGTCTGTCTTCATGTATAAAATCCACTGAAAGCCCAGATGTTGCACTTTTAACCCAGGATGGAGAATTAATTTGTAAATCTGTATGTAAACACAACAGAGCCACTGTGATATTCCACACTGGTTTTTGATCTGCTGTTTAGAAGGTGAAGTTTACTATTTTTCCATAGCTATTTTGGAAGTTGTGACCATATTTGGACAAAACAATGGACCTGTGGAAGTGCAAGGGTTATATGGGTGAGCTAATGCTAAATGGTAGCTTACCAACACAGTATAATGATGAAATTAATCAAACATCAAGCCCTTTTATGGTTTTGTTGGTGTAATGTGTGTAGTAACAACTACAGCTGAGCTGAAATGCAAGCAGTCAGTCACTGCCTGACACAGCATCAAAGTGTTGATATATACATGTGTAAAATAACACCCAACATTTTCACCCAAATGTTCCAGTTCAAGATTAACCCATAAAGACTCAGGGCTGCTTTTGTGGTAGTTCTCAAATTATTTTTTTCCTGTATTTTTAACATTTCTTAAGTGAATCGTCACCATTTATCATAAAATAACTATCCGGTGAAATTCAGGTATTTTCCCATATTTCATTTACTGATCATGTAGATGTTCATGAAAGCTCAAATTAAAGTTAGGGGTCATTATATCAGAAGCACAGAAAACTGAATAAAAAGTGACTTTTTCAATAAAATATATCAACTGAACGTAAAAATAAGTGTGTTCATCCACTGCCATCGATCCAACTCCATGGGTTTTACTGGTCAATCAATGTCGTAGAAGATGACAGTGTTTCCACGGTAACTACAGAGTCTCTGAACGTCCAAATGGGTCATATCTGATGATCATGAAAAGATGACAAACTGCATTTTACACCAATTATTTACATGTATTGATAGGATTAGTGGATGAACAGGTATTAAACAGTTTAGATCAGTAGATGGATGTTTGGGTCTTTATGGGTTAAGTGATACAAATGTGTGACCAGTCTGAGGTTCTTTTCTCTCTATTTCATGTATACATTACCCAAACTATTACTGAGATGCTGAGATTCTGCTTTTAAATTCAAACTTCCTCATACATACACACAGATGCTCTAAAGTGCTTTTTTCTGTCTCAGTGCAGAGGTTATGTTTCCCTTCCTGCACTCATTCCATTCAGCTGAACGCAATTCAATGTCTTGCTATTACATACATGGCCAACCAAGCCTGAGATTGTATGTGTGGGCCTAAACTATTACTAAGAACACAAAGAAGACATTTATACCAGCAAGAGAAAAGTCAGACTAAGTCCTCAAAAACTAAATTAGCCCCCTCCTCCTGCCGCTGTATGATGTCATACTCATAACAGAACTGACTGTTCAGTTACTCACTTTTCAAAGGTTGTAACTCACAAATACAACAAAGTTTTGTTTTTGTTTTTTTCTATTGATGTAGACACTTTTTCATCAGGATGATAATTATGATGAGAAGCAGTGTAGCAGTTGGTGTTTATGGCTGCTGAGTAAACACTGAGTATGGAGCCCACACACCTGGTCATGTGAAATATAAGCAGATGGTTTTTGATGACTGATTTTGCCCTGTTTCCCTGTAAAACTTTTTTTCTGTTTTGTTTATAGATACTCATGATCATATATCTAATTGTGTTTCATTTATTCCTCTGTAGAGTAGCAGTAAATGCATTTTATTGTGTTAGTACTATGTAATACCTTAGCATTTCTCGTAGGGCTGCACAATTTTGACCAAAAATAAAATCCTGATTTTTTTCCTATAAAAATAGGACCAATGGCCCTGTAGCTTACCGGCCAAATTAAAAGCTTTGGGAAATGTATCCAGATGCCATTTATTATCAGCCAGTTATGTGTATTTATTATATTACAGAAATAGCCCATGCTTTGGTCATATTCCAATCAGATCTGTAAAAAATTCAAATTCCAACTTGATATCATTGATACTTAATGATTTATTGTATCAGTCCACTTCCTATCTCTTATAATGGGGAAAATTTTCAAAGTCGCACCAAATCCAGAATCAGATCCGAATCCAAATAGTTTCACTAACTTTTGTTGACATCATCATAAAGAAGCTGTATACCAAGTTTGAAGTCAATCAGAACTGGAGTTTCAGAGAAGAAGACAATTGAAATTTTTTCCCCATAAGAGCCCATGTTAAATTTTGTGAAAGCTCCTGAATCCAGAATAAGATCCTGATCAGCGTGTGGCCATTATGTTTTGGTCATCTCCCCATCAGGGCTGTACTGTAGAAATTTCAACTTGATATAATTTATATTTACTGAGTTATTGCATTGATCCACTTCCTATCTCTTAGAATGGGGAAATTTTTCAAAGTCGCACCAAATCCAGAATCAGATCCGGATCCAAATAATTTCACTAACTTTTGTTGACATCATCATAAAGAAGCTGTATACCAAGTTTGAAGTCAGTCGGAGTTGTAGTTTCGGAGAAGAAGACGATTGAAATTTTTGTAACGGACGACAGACGACGACAGACGACGACGACGACAGACAACGACGACAGACAACGACGACAGACAACGACGGCAGACAACGACGACAGACGACAATAGCTTACGGCCTGTCGGGCGGTAAGCTAAAAACTCGATTTACGAGTTTTGGGTTAAAATTACCAAAGACAACAGAACTTGGCATGTCATTTTCATGTGCAGCCCAAGGGACCAAGACTGGCGTGTTCAGAAGGGCCGAATGGACTCTATGTACACCCCCACTACTTCCTAAACTTCAGGTGGGTCCTTTATTTCCTGTCTTTCATTACTGGATACACTAATTAATCCAGGTGTGTCTGCTGCTTCTTGTTGTGACTACTGATTAATTAGGCACACCTGGATTAATCGGTGTGTCCAATAATGAAAGACAGGAAATGAAGGAGCCACCTGAAGTTCAGGAAGTAGTGGGGCTGTGCATAGAGCCCATTATGTCTAACACGACCAACTTTCAATTCTCTACGAGGTTCGGTTCCAGAAATATTCCAGGTCAAAACTCGCCCCCACTGGAAATGAATGGATTCTGGAAATTGGACGAATGGAACATTTGAAAATTTGACTAAGTAGGGACACCAAAATGTACCACTCAGAAACCTGATAGGAGCACGTTTCAGGCCATTTGGAGTCACGCAGCCCGGAGACACGAGAGAGATGAATTTGGATTTGACGATTGCCCTTTTTTAAACATCATCCTAATTAAATAATTAAATTCGATTTAAAATTGATTAATCGTGCGGCCCTAATTTCTCATAGCTGTTTGTTTTTCTATATTTTTTTGAATTAAATTTAAATTCAATTCAAGGCAGAACTTTGATGTCACTACCATAATAACACAGTCATAGATAACAACATAATATTATTCAAAAATCTTAATACTAGAACAGCAAAAGTATTAAAAGTGCAAAAAGTGGCATCCCAAATATAAGAAAATATGCCCAAAAAAATATGTACTGGGTTCCACTTAGCACAGCAAAACAACAAAACAACAATAACACCCATTTCAGGCACAGTTGTAAGAGTAGTAATATTAATTTGAACAGGACGTCCTGGGATTTGGGAAACACTTTTTCACCATTATCTGATATCTGATTTATAGACTAGACAATTAGTGAATTGATTGAGGAGAGAAAGACAAATAAGATAAGAAAAGATAGACTTTATTAATCCCACTGTGGGGAAATTTCAGTGTTAACAGCAGCAAAATGTAAAAAATAAAGGACAGATTAGACAGGCAGAAACATACAAGAGTGAAATATGAATGTACTGTAGATGCATAAATATTATTTACATATTTACAATATAGTTGCACAAATTAATTGACAATTGAAGTAAGAGAGAACAGATGCACAAAACAGTTGGACACCCACACTTCCGTGGAGTTGTGATAAACTGTGAATGGGGATTTGCATTAATTTTGTCACATTATACAAGCTAAGAAACAAACACAAAAGAAGTATCGTTTCTTGAGTTTTTAACATAACAAACAATAAACAATACTTTATGGGCCTTCTGTTTGCAGATATCTACTTTAAAGTGTCAATGTAACAGGTGGGATACAAGAGAAAAATCAGCTTCAAGATTTGATTGTGGAAACTTTTCTACAGACTAAACTTTTTTTATTTGTGTTTCCATACTGGAGATGTTTCAGTCGTGCCAGGGGAGAGAGGGAGAGAGAGAGGGAGGGAGTGAGGGAGAGACGACCAGGGATGACCAGGCTTGCCTCATCTCGCCTGGCCTCATTTTTTCCTCCCAGAGGGAAGCGATTCAGTGCGAACTTGCCCTCAGATGCCTCTTTTTGTTTCTCCATCACCCAAAATAGGTGTCTCTATTTCAGTAACAGGAAGGTGCAGTTTTGGACAACAGTGAGTGTGTGAAAGCGAGGAGGGAGGAGAGGGGTCGCTCTCTACAGGGACACCGTCAGCTGTGTTTCTAATTCAGGCCATTTACTGCCCCCCCCCCCCCCCCCCCCCCCATTTCCCCTTCAAACAGCATCCATCCCCTCACAGATCACCATGGCAACAGGGCACACTCTCAGGACAAAGCAGCAGTGCATATGAAAAGGGTTATGTAAGAGAAATTTAGATGAAAGTGGGTTTGGTATTAAAATTCACTACTGACAAACATAATTGCGGGTCTCCAATCAAGTACAACAGGGAGTGAGAAATGATTAAACAGCGGTGGAAAAGAGATGCAACCACTGCATGAAAGGTGGAAAACCAGACAAACCACAGCTCAGTCTGAACTCATGTGTGTGTCAGAGAGTGTAGTTCATTCATGAAAATAGTGTGGCTCCTCCAGAACATTTGTATTTCTAAAAACTTTCAATGAGAAGAGCATAAAATAATGTCGTGTGATTTTTGCCTAAATGCAAGTACTTGATGTTGTTTTACTGACTGACAATGAGACAGCATTAACTTCTCCTGAATGCATTAATTTAGTCTCATTTATAAAGCATGCATTAAAATTTTTATTTATCAAATGCATATCACTTCAGATTTGTGATTGGGGTCATGATTGTCAATTTTAAAAAATGTGTTCCTAAATAAAAAGACAAAAAACAAGTTATGGATACAAATTCAAAGTAATGCTAACCATCAATGAGAGCGATGCATTATGCAGATGGAATGTATTTTTGCAGTGGTTGTGTCTTTTTCTTGTATAAGTGAGAGGATGCACAGAGCGATATCAGCTCCATCTTCTCTGTTTTCACTTTGACATGTGTCCGAGATGCAGCAGGACAGAGGGTGACAACGCACATCATCATCACTTATGCTTAGTGACTTGTCCCCAGTTCTCTTCTGTCTGATGTGATGTCTGGCAAAGAGCTTTCTGTGACCAACCTTTTACTGTCTATTTGTCGGAAAATTTGTGGGAAAATGTTATGCAGCATTTATGTGGGGAATGGTGGCTGCTACTTAACAGTAAAAGAAGTGCATTTATTGCTGACTGATAGAATATATGAGCGCTTTATGAAGGAAAAGTATCTATTTCTGTCCCTGAAAGATAAAGGGTCTCAGTGGGTTTTACTGTGAAGAGAATTAAAGGGAGATTAAAGCCTACACTTCTTTAAAATGTAATGGTTTTTGTAGTGACACACAGCACAGCAGATCGATGATGACAAAGGAGACCGATCATAGGCAGATGATCCAGTCGATGAGTAGATGTATACAGACACCCTCTCAATTATTACTTCTCATCTACAGTAAGTGTGTGGTGGTGGATTTACCTGCATGGACATTGTGTTGTGCCAATATTTTCCCTTATTGTCTTTTTTATGTGTGTTTGAGACATTTCTGGTGTCAACCTTTGGGCAGGGTGTTTGTATGTGCAATAAATAACAACATTACCAAAAAATATGAGGTCTATTAAACCAGGAAGGTGTTACTTAAGACTACAGTTTTTCAAAACTGTAGTGAAGACTGACAGTATATGTTCTTGTTCAACATATATTAATTACAGAGTGTGAAACAAAAACTTTAATAATAATGGATTAGATTCATGTAGCGCTTTTCTATGAACACATACTCAAAGCGCATACAGAAGATCCATTATTCATTCACTCTCACGTTCTCCCTCTAGTGGTGGTAAACTACATCTGTAGCCACAGCTGCCCTGGGGCAGACTGATGGAGGCGTGGCTGTGCCGACGGCCCCTCCGATCACCACCAAACATTCATACGCACTCATACACCAGTGTGAGTAGCAGCACTGGAGAGGCAAGGAGGGTAAGGTGTCTTGCCCAAGGACACAACAACACATGGACAGAGTGGGATTCGAACCGCCAACCCTTCAGTTATTGGACGACCCGCTCTACCATCTGAGCCATGGCCGCCCCAAAACTTAACACACATAAATGATGTAACAGAGTTCTGAGGTGATATTAATGTATGAGCCTGTATGCTGTTTTCCAGGAAAATGTCATATTTTGCCTTTAAATGTTTCAATATTGAAGTTAGCACAATAAATACTGTTTACCTTCTGCATGTAAACCCTATATGAAAGCCACCACATGGGATGGAACTAAACTGTACTGTTATTCTGTGTATTCACGATAGAGTGGGTCACAAACCTAAATAAAGTAAGTCATAATGAAAATAAAGCGTAAAAACAAAAAAGTGATATATGCTATTGCCCATAAAGTTGGAATAATTTCATTGTCAGACATGTTCTTTTTAATTCCTATTTATACTCAACAGTAATCACCTTTGACCAGGTGCTATGATTACATACTTAGTCCATGTTACACTTTATCTATCAAGAATAAATCACATTGTCACAACCACTTCATGAGAACGATGTATCTTAAATTGCTAGAATCTTATTTTATCTTTTTCAGTGGGTGTTGTGTTTCAGTAGATCTACATTTCTGGTGGAGAACTCCATAAATATAGTCTCATACCGGATCAGAGATCACACAGCTCAAATGTGGCATCAGTTTGCTCTCACCTTGGGGCATTAAAAGCAGCAGTTCTATAACGTATCTTTACCGATCACACACCTTCACATGGTTGGACTCTCCACTGGCTGTATGGACCTATTGTTCAGTCACTGTGTTCCCTCCTGCTCATCTGCTGTTGTGTTTCATCTCCTCCTCCCCCGTTCACTCTCCATTTCACCTGTGCGATTGGACTCGTCACGGCCCTTTCAGTCATCCACCGTGTCTCTTGTTACGTCCCCCTCCCCATATTCACCTTCATCACCATCAATGTGAATCCCTCCCTGCTCCTCTCTTCCTTCAGGTGTTGCAGCTTTGACCTTGACAGAAATCAGTATTCATCACAGGCAGGGACCTATCAAAATGTAAATGATGACGAGTTGAAAAGCAGAAAAGTGGGAGTGGGTGCACCGTGTGCCCAATGAGCCGTGACTCCAGGGGCCAACCGAATTAATCTGGCAAGAAGGCTGTCCATAAGGTAAATGGTGGACGGGTCTGATGCCACCGCTGTCCTCTCCACTGGCTCTGGCTACCATTTATACCAGCACACAGCAGGTCACACTGGGGGGACTTAATGAAGATAATGGCTGGTTTTACAGTGGTGTTGCTGCCATCAAAGCTGCAGTCATGTGCTTTGTTTCTGCAATCCATGCTGCAATTATTGTCTCTGTGTGATTGCAGTTGGCTTTTTAACACATTTCAGCCAAATCAAGTCTAACCAAACTTAAATCTACCGCACTCTTACTAGAGCTGCACACTATGATTAGACCTACAAGATATGAGGGAAATATCATTTATGACTTAAAATCAATAAACTAATCTAGCCTGGCCGGGGCATGATCTGATGGGTTAAAATGTCAATGCGTGGTAAATGAAAGAAATGTATTTCTTTTTGTTTCTCTTCCAATGTGTTTATTATGCATGTTCATATCACTGTGAGTCAGTGCTAGACATATGCAACTGCAACCTATAACACAGCATTTAATGGGGAAAAAAACACAAAAACCTCAGACATATTTTATTTAAATGATTCACTGTGACTCATGCTTTCATTTGTTCTGTATTAACACATTTTCATGAGTGTCAGAAGCATTTGCCTGAATGTGGGAAAAATTAATGATGGATGGATGGATGGATGGATGGATGGATGGATGGATGGATTTTTTTTTTAAAAAATTGATTCAAAGTGTCACCCAAAGCAAATCTGTTTCCATGGCAACATTATACAATTCCTAGTGATCCTAGTGTTTGCAGTGATTATAGACAACCATCAGATATTAACAATATATATAAATATATATATGAAAAATCCTGTTCTGTGCTTATAGATTTAGCTTTAAATAACCCAATCAAATAATTTTCTTTAATAAAAACCACAGCAGTTCACTGTTTATTTGCAGAATCTAACTTCGTAAAATGAGTTGATAAATACAATGAGATTAATCATGTCATGTAACTATATCTAAATTAAAGCCAAACTAAACTGAGCGTCCAGGTTGAACCCCACCTTCGCCCATAGGTAGCTGAGATAGGCTCCAGAGCCCCCGCGACCCTCTCGAGGATAAGGCAGTTCAGAAGATGACTGACTGACTAAACTGACATGAGCCTTTGAAATGTAATTTATGAAAAACTCTTGCACACAGCACCCCCTATCTGTTAAATGACATAGTTGTCCTCCTCACCACAGACACTGCTAGAAATAAAATTCAGATTTGTGGTAAATGTATTCAGCGACACCTTATCAGTCTGACCTCTGTCGACCTCTATCAGCGTCCAGTGGAAACAGACAGAATCAGAGGGGTCGCTCGTGACTCTGTGGAGGTGAAGTAATAATGTGATGACAAATGTCTCAGCTGTAGGAAAATGAAAGAAGCTCAGTATTCTTCACCTTCACAGAAGCTCCGTCCACGTCTCCTGTGTTTTCACATTCAGAGTTCACTACTTCCATTAAAATGTTTCCATAGAGTTGACATTTACTGCCAAGTTTCCAGTTACTATTTCAAAGTATATGAAATAAAATGAAGTAAATTAACAAATGTTTATGTACAGTAGTATTTATATTTTTATTGGTTTGTTTAACAGAGACAGTCCTCTTCAGGTTCTTGCTTTTAATACTTTTACTTGGTAACTATGGGTTGAGGAAAGAGTCTGAACATTGTATTTTCAGTGCAGGTACAGTGATGGAAAGGGCTATAGGATAAATCACTACAACCTACTTTCAACCTAAAAGAAGTTATTGTTCCTGGCACTGAATTACATGACTTCCTATTACAGCAACTTTCTTCAGGGCACAGAAGCCTTTGCAGGAACTTTGTTCACTCGCTTGCCTTTACACCTGATGAACCTAGGTGTAGATCAAGCAGAAGGAAAATGGTTTTAAACCCCCCCCCCCCCAAATGATCCCTGTTCTGAGGTTACTATCTTCTGAAGGTTCAGGATATTTTGCGCTGAACTATGTAACACACCTGCATCATAACGTAGTCACTGAAAAATAAGATTCTTTCTGTGTATCTGTATCTAATTTCCAGCTCCACCAGATTAACGACATTCATTTTGTTACACTGGGTGACAGGACCATGAGTTTCCAACAGAGTAACTCTAATATAACTGTTTATTGCCACCTCCTCTGGAGGTTAAAAGAAAAATGATAGCAATTGACAGATACATGGACAATACTGACTGAAGGACAACTTCTTTGCTAGTCTTGGTTTTGTCATAGGATTTAATAATAATAATAATAATAATGGATTAGATTTATATAGTGCTTTTCTATGAAAGCATACTCGAAGCGCATACAGAGGATCCATTATTCATTCACTCTCACATTCTCCCTCTGGTGGTGGTAGACTACATTTGTAACCACAGCTGCCCTGGGGCAGACTGACAGAAGCGTGGCTGCCACTCTGCGCGTACAGCCCCTCCGACCACCACCAAACATTCACACACCAGTGTGAGCAGCAGCACTGGAGGCAAGGAGGGTGAAGTGTCTTGCCCAAGGACACAACAGCACATGGGCAGAGCGGGATTCGAACCACCAACCCTTCAGTTATTGGACGACCTGCTCTACCATCTGAGCCATGACCGCCCAAGTCAGTGAACGTATCTTTTACCACCAAGCAAAAATCAATTAGTTCAATCTAGGTCCCTGCCCTGTTTTAATACCTGTTTGAAAAGGGTGAATAAGTGGAAGAGATGTACAGCAGCTACAAGGATGAGCTAACTTTGCTGGAAGAAAGGCTGTTTGGAGTGTCACTAAAGGACAAAGCCTATTATAATGTGTCCTATCCATGAGGTCAAAGAGGTGTGTGAAGGACGGACAGCTGGAGGTGCTGCAGAGCTTCCCCTAGATGGATAATTGTGTTATGGTCTAATCTTGTAGTGTGACTTTGTGACTGAAGAGAAGAGGTTTCTCCTTGTGTGTGTGACACTAGCTGATTACCATCCATCCAAGTCCAACAATCGTAACTGCCCTGACGCTATTTCTAACTAATCCTTGACTATCCATCCATGAGCCTGTAGGTAACTAGCGAACATGTCAGTCAAGTGTCAGTGATAATTACATTTCATATGGAATAGAGATCTTCTAATGACTATTGCACTTCACTGAGCAGGTTTCAGAGGTTTCCAAGACCTGATACTTTCAAGTGTCTGAATCACCATGGTTTGAGTTCAGTCAACATCACAATAATTTACTGGCAGTTAAACTGAAACTCTGACAGGTCCTAGATATGAGCCCTGTGGAACGTATTTTATTTTTGTTTCAGTTTGTTTGTTTGTTTGTTTGTTAACACTCCAGCAGAAAAACTATTGGTTGAATTCATACCATATTGGCTTTATAGATTGCCAGTGACCCAGAATAGATCTGATTAGATTTTGGGAAAAGTAGGTCAAAGTTAAAAATTTTTATAAATTTAAAAAAATCTTTTGTCCACTCCCATTTACTTATAATGGCCAAAATTTCACGTCTATTAAAACATCAATTTTGTTTCAATTTGCTTCAAACTTGGCACATAAATATAGGCAATTAATATGCTGACACATGCATGGCACATGCATAGACATGATGACATCACCTGGATTGATGCCAAAATAAGCTACAATATGTGCGAGGGGCAGGGTTCATTGTGCCTGGCACCACTTGTTTTCTTGTTTTTTTATTAAGTTACAAAATTCTCTGATCATCAAAGCTTATTTTTTCTTTTATTCCAGATTCTGTGTTTTGAAGGTTGACTCCCTAACAGCAAGTTGTGTTTGGCTTTCTCACTGTCTGTCATTTTAATAGAGGGCGCTTTAACAACACTGTCATAATCTACTGTTACCTATTCTAAATTTCTTTTTTTTTTTAATGATAATGAAGCATATTTAATAGCAATACGTCATTAAGAACTCTTCATGTCAACACCAGTCAAAGTAGTTGAATGATTTTATTTTTTTTCTCTGCTATAACAAAAGAGACACTTCAACTCAGCAGCCATTGTGTCTAAACAGAAATATGACGAACACAGTTTTATAGAACTACACAATCTAAGAATTGTCATTAGGTTTTGTGTGTTTGACTCAAATAAATTACTTCTCATGGTTATGTTAATTTTTTCTTGGAATACTGAAACTGCAATCTTCTGCCAAACAGGACAATGGAATAACCAATGTCATTACAATATCAGTCATCAGCAAGAGGAAAACCGGCAGAATCCCAGTACATAAGAACTGGTGATTAGTCCAACCAGTATCTGGATGAGTTACTAACCACATTCAGCAGCTCAGCCACCACACACTGTTAAAGTATTGTCTGTGACCTGTTGTGATCACAGACTCTAAAGCCCAGAATCTGTATCTGTAGAATCTGTAGCGCTTCAACATAGTGTGAGATGTAAGTTGTTGACAGTGTGGTGTGTGAATCACCTTCAGTGAGGACAGCTCAGTGTTCTACTGTGTCGAGAAGAAAGACAGCCTTCCTGTTTATCCATCATAGTCAGAAAATACATGTCAGTTAAGGAAAATATTCAATTAATCTGACCCCTCCTCCCTAAAGCGCCACAAAGGTTTTGTGCCTTTGTAAGGTGGGGTTGGGGGGGTTTCAATTCCTGTAGGTCAAATACAAAACACTCCTGTCCTATGGTTCTATGAGAAATTTCTTAGCAGGTGTTGACTACTACCTGTAGTGGTCTTGTGAATTTTTTAATCTAGTTGAATCCTGGTCAGTGGAATGAAAAGAAAATTAGAGATGCTTAGATATTCATGATGGATGCCACTGGAATCACTGGTTGTTTGTTGAAACACACAATTTGAATTCCATGGGAGATGTTGTACAGAGTATAATGTTTTACACAGTTCAATTTGTAAATTAAAGCTTTCTCTACTATTTGTACACCCAGGGCCGTTTCAAGATATCTGGGGGCCCTAGGCAAGAAAGTAAAGTGAGGCCCCTAATACGCGAAGATGTGGTGGTCGAATCACCGAAGAAGAAAAATAAAATCCAGATGCGATTTCCTGTTTTCTGATGCATTTAATGAGTCATGAATTACTCTGTATTACGCAACACAGAGTATCCACCAGAGTGTAGTAAAGGACACAGTGTCTTCAATTAGGCATTGTTGATGGGAATGACACAAATTGTCACTATCAATTGGCGCTGAAAGAAATTTAAGCAAAGTGTCTGAAAAAGAAAAAAAAAAAAAGGCATTTGGTGAGTAGGCTTACTTTTGTCCTTATTCTGGAAGTATATTATGATATATTATGATTATGATTAAAGTGCGGAGGATTTGACAGTAACTTTGCAGGAGAAGAACTTCACTTCCCATAATGCACCAAAATGTAAGGTCAGACCTCATCGGCAAAACTACCTGAGCCTGTGGTGCAAAGTGTTGTGATGTGTTGATGGGCAAGTGTGGGAAATATAGATAATTACAGAGTTTAAAATGTAGGATTGTGATTTCATGGTTCACAGACACCGCCATTCATTTTTTTGATGTTGTATTTGAATATTCTGAATATTTGACGATTTTTAAAAGTGTTGTAATTTCCTAATTATTCTAATTGTTCCTGAACGCCTCATGTATTGTTTACGTGTGCCTCCTTGAACGTGAGGAGAGCTCAGTTCCGCACTGAGGGAGTTTAACAAATGCTGGCTTGAAAATACAAACTTTTGCTGCAGTCCTACTCTAGTCCTCTTCTGTGCCTAAACCAGCTGACACACAAGGAACATACGTATGGATGAGACGGACAAACGCAATGGAAAAGGGACATTTTTCTCCTAATGGGATGGACAGATCACCAACGGAAACTGCTAGCTAACTGAAAATGTCCATTGAACTGGATGGATTCTCTGGCCAAACTGGATGGGATTCATAGGACCAGACGATTTTGTTTGGAATAAAGTTGTGTGGGTGACCGCAGCAGGAGGCAGCAGGAGGCAGACAACCGTCCAGAGTAAGTGAAAACACTTCAGTAGGCTTAGCTTTGGCTTTTCATGACTAAATACTTTTAATGCTGTCGTACTTCGGTCCTCCACATCCAAATTATTTAGCTCCAAAGAAGTTTTGGAACGCTGTACAACAGTAGAAAAGGGCGATGGAGAAGTTGTGTTTCTTCTCTCCTTAAATTCTTCCAACAGAACACAGTTGTGTTGTGTGTATATGATTAGT
This sequence comes from Sphaeramia orbicularis, assembly GCF_902148855.1. Lineage (NCBI taxonomy): Eukaryota > Metazoa > Chordata > Actinopteri > Kurtiformes > Apogonidae > Sphaeramia > Sphaeramia orbicularis. The sequence goes on along the minus strand of NC_043968.1, from coordinate 23,101,881 downwards.
TGTTGAACTGAATCCTCCCCCTTTCATGCTAATATCTATCTGTGTGTTTGGTCACTGATGTGAGGGCTTTTGTTCGCACACTTTCAAACATATCACACAGTTGTAGCCTATTTGGAGAAAACAATGGTTTACTTAATACTTACCGCTGTGTCGTTGGCGTTTTTCCTCTTCTTTCTTTTTTTTTTTTGTCTTTTTGCAAACCCTGAAGGGTAGGAGCGCTTCATCATTGGTGTTCTTTTAAACTGGCCGCCGCCGTGCTCAATGTGGACAGACCGTTTGTTCCACTGACAGCAAGTGGGGGGTGTGATGGGGGGGGCGGGTGCGTGAGGGCGGAGGTCACTTCTACATGACCCTCATAGCGTTTGTCATTGCATAGGGGGAATCCCTCTAGTTTGGGGGGCCCCAGTCACAAAACAGTACAGGAGAGGGTTAGCACTGCCTCACTGTGGTGGTTTGGTGGCCCTAGGCAGCTGCCTACCTTGCCTACGTCATCCTGACGGCTCTGTGTACACCCAGCACTGTCAGGTGATGCATTGAACCTTTGTGAGCTGCTGTTCTCACCGCTGCACCACCAATGCCCCAATACCAAAGCAGATGAGAGAGACATCAGGTCATACAATATGTTCATGGAGCTGGAAAACTGTGGCTCAGTAAAGGTGCTATTTAACATTCACACAATTAGTTTAATAATTCTGTAACACTGGGAGCAGACCAGATTTCACCAGCCACAACAAGCAACAAATGACAACCTGCCCTTGAAAGGAAAGGGGAGGTGCAGGGTTACATTTTAAAGCAGTGTATGATGTTTGCCACCAATTTTTCATCTGATCTGTAAAACTTGAGTGCTAGCCGTATCAGAAATCCGTTAGTCTTTCCGTGATTATGCACCAGAATCTCTCTCCTCATGATGATCAACTTCAAAACTAAACTGCTGGTGGTCTTCCCAGCTAAGCCAACCATACAGCATGACATCTCCATCAGTATTGACTCCTTATCTCTGGCTCCTACCAATGTCGCACGAAACTTGGGAGTCATGATTGATAATCAGTTGACCTTCACAGATCACGTTGCCTCTGTCACCCGATCATGTCGTTTCACTCTGTTCAACCTAAGAAAGATCAGGCCATACCTAACTCAACAGGCCACCCAGCTCCTGGTGCAGACTATGGTTATCTCCAGCCTGGACTACTGCAGTGCTCTTCTAACAGGCCTCCCAGCTTGTGTTGTCAAACCACTACAGATGGTCCATAATGCAGCAGCGCGTCTGGTCTTCAATCAGCCTAAAAGGGCACATGTCACCCCCTTACTCATTGAGTTACACTGGCTACCCATAGCTGCCCGCATCAAATTCAAATCGTTAATCCTAGCCTACAATATTCTCAGTGGGTCTGCTCCTACCTACTTAGGTGCACTGATAAAAGCTTATGTTGCCCCACGACCACTCCGCTTGTCTGGGGAACGTAGTCTGGTGGTCCCCAGACCTTGTACAAGACAATCCAGGCTCTTTTCATGGGTCGTTCCACGTTGGTGGAACGTTCTACCAAGCGCTACGAGAACAGAGGCATCCCTGCTTATCTTCAAGAAGCTCCTGAAGACCCAGCTCTTCCGAGAGCACCTCCTGTCCTAGCACTGTCAGACATTCCATTTTAAATATTTTAATAATGTTTTTCCCAGGATTATCACAGATTTTCCCTGGATTATCTCTGGACCTGTTGCGGTGGTCCTGCCTCTCTTCTGCCTTCATCATCATCACTCACTTATCCTCAACTGCCTCCATGTGTCTCCCCCTACTCCCCCCTTCTCCCCCTCTCCCCCAGTCTCTATCTCTATCGCTCTCTCTTTTTCTCTTTCTTTACCCTCTCTCTTTAAACCCAACTCAAGGCAGACAGCCATCCTCCAGGAGTCTGGGTCTGCTCGAGGTTTCTGCTGTTAAAGGGAAGTTTTTCCTCGCCACTGTCACCAGTCACAAGTGTTTGCTCCTGGAGGATTCTGTTGGGTTTCTGCAAATTGGCTTAGAGTCTGGTTTTGACCAACTCTATATATAAAGTGTCATGAGATAACTTTTTTGCAGTGATCTGGCGCTATATAAATAAAATTTGATTGATTGAGTGATTTGATTGGTTTTCCCCTGTAAGTCGCTTTGGAAAAAAGCATCTGCCAAATGCATAAACATAAACATAAACTTCGAAGTGTACTCCATTACAAGCAGTCCATTTGTTTACATATCAAACTGATATGTCAGTAGGGCCGTTTTGGAAATTTTGTTGCAAAGTGCATTGTGGGAATGGGAATTCCATGCAGCCGCAGAATGGCCACAGCCGCAGCAAACACAAAAACAGCTTCATCGCTTCTTGCTGCTGTGGCTGTGCGGAATTTCGAAAAGGCCTGAGTGACGGTTCGGTTTCAGTTTGGTATGTAAACAAATGGACTGCTTGTAATGGAGTACACTTCGAAGTTGTTCACCGTGAGGGGAGTGATTGAGGTGCGTAATCACAGAAAGACTAACAGATTTCTGGTACTTAGGCTAGCACTCAGGTTTTACAGATCTGCTGAAAAATTGGTGACAAACATCATACGCTGCTTTAAGACTTATAGATGGAAAGATCTGAGCCAACATTTCAAAATCCTATGGATTTTAGGCTATTTCCTTAAACACTTAACCATAAGTTCTTTCTTGTGAGATAACTGTCAAGTCCCACTAATGTGAATTTATCATACTGGGGAATGCTTGTGTTAACTTTGGCCATCAGAAGCTTTTTCTTCTGATATCTGCAGATAACATCAATATTTAACATTATGAGGTGGAAAAACTCCTTTTGTAGCTGACTTACATCTTCTGGGTTCTGGGTTAGTACAGATAACTCAGTCCCACCCATGTGCTTTGTTTTGCAATAAAAGTTTATTAAAGGTCAGATATATAACAAGTTCTCCATTATTCTAATCATTACATTCAACAGTAAAATGGCATTTGTAGGTGACTGCTATGTGGTTTATTATATTATTGACAATCTGCCTGTGAGTCACATTTGACATTTTGCACTGAAAACATCAGATGTTATCTTAATGGATCCTGTTGATACATGACAGTGTTCACTTTAACTTCTGCACTAATTAACATTGTGATAAAGGTATTGATGGGATTCACCACCATTATCTGCTCTCTCCTGCTGTTAGTGTCGGTCAGTACTCAACTCCAGCAGCTCCAGCATGTAAGGTTGGAAAAAAACACGTGCACATGTTCTGAAAGATGCAGTCATCACGCTGTTAGAGAAACACATGCAGAGTGAGCTCCATCAGGTTGAAATATAGGTCATCACCTCCCAACTCAACATGGCTCTACCACTTAATTTCATGGATCCATGAAATTACATGCATTCTCAAAAAAAAAAAAAAAAAATCATTAAGTTCATGGGACCTTGCAAAATCCTCCAACTCTACTCTAAATACTTGAATGAGGTTATGAAGTTTGACATTCAGAGCTATATTTTCTCCGCATTTATATGTATTTTAAACTTCAGTAATTGCCGACTTCTAACTAGACTTGGTCGAAATGTGTATGAGATTAGTGAACATACAAGAAACCTGAATAATATATTGCATTATATGTCCATGAACAGTATATAGTTGAAAAGCCATGTGTTTATTTTATTTTATCTTGTCAATACCGTTTAACTGATTTTTGTGACTGATTTTTGAGTCTAACATTGAGATTAATCTTTATCCATCTCCTCAAGGAAAATTAATTCATCCTTTGGCTCAAATTAAATGTAAATGTAATTGGTATATTAAAGAATAAAGTAGAACATTCACAGTAATAGGCAGAAAATATATATAATAAATCAAGCCAAATAATAAATCACTTGTCCAGGTGAAGTGTTTCAAGTGTGTTCAGTGATTAATTTAATTAGGAATTAATGGGCCAATTATAAACCGTTTAACATACTGGTTATAATTTCCTTCTACCTGAGGTGACACACTGAAATGCCTTTTTTTTCCAGTTATCAGTTTCAGGGTCAAATTTGTCAAGTTACCATCAAATATAGCAAAATGAAGCATCATATCCTCATAGGCAATAGGTAAAATGTTGATATCTTTTTTCAATCGACCAATGGCTCTCCTATTTACACACAGTGAGGCATTTCTTGAAGTGGTTTTATTTAGTTTGACATTCCAATTTATCAACAGCAGGGAGAAGGATGCACTCACAGCAACGGAAACTCCCAATAAATTAATGCTACACTTATTTTATAATCTTCACAAATCAGCCGATAGTTTACTTAATCTCTGTCAGCATACCTATTTTTAGACAGAAAACAGCCACAGTAACACCACACATTACCTCTGTTTTCTGTATGGTTTGTGTTGTCAATAGCTGCAATAAAGATCTGTTTGGAATCATTTAAACAAGGTCAGCAGATCAAGAACCAGTGGAATTAGCAAACATAATAACATATAGCTTAATACCCTCATAAGCCTTATAATCAAACTAACTCACATGGAGGAAATGCTGTGATTTCAGCATAATTTTCTTTTACTTTAAGACTTTGTCCAGTGGTGGAGGTGGCAGCAATGTTTTTATTTTCTTTTTTTCAAATCACTTTTAAGGTTGTTTCTTACAGGTTCTCATCTCCAGCACTGTCTTCGTGTTAGTGTTTAACACAACAGATGATCAACAGAGTGACTCCCTCTAGTGGTCTCACACACACACACACACACACACACACACACACACACACGACGCAAGGTTGTGAATAAATTCAGAGCATATTTCTACAGAACAATAAAATCTTTGGAGGAACATCAGACCCCTGCAAACTCTTATGATAGCTTTTGCTGACTTTATAGTATTTTAAAGTAGAATGTAAACTCCTTGACATACAAAATGGTGGACTCAAAAGCACGACTCTCCGAAAACTGAAGATTTTAACAAAAGTATTTTAATATTGAAAAAAGTGATTTAACACAAGGCGCTCCCAAGGAGGATATATAAAACCACTCAAAAAAATCTCTCTGATAAACAAAAACCCTTACAGAAAAACAGACGCAAAAAATGACAAACATGGAAAAACCTGATTGGCCACTTGACATGAACACGCCAACAGATTCAGACGAACTGGCACAAGACAAAGGGAGACAGGGACTATTTATACATGAGGTAGGGGAACACAGGTGACACCAATCAGGGGTGGGGCTAACAATCACACTGGTGGGAAAACACACAAAGGGAGAAAGTCAGGGTCTGAAACGAGAGGGAAGAGATGTGTACAAAATAAAGCAGGAAGTGCAATACAGGACCAAATGTGAACGACTCTAACTTAACAAAGTGATTAATCAAACAAGAACGAAACACTGAAAACCTAAGACGAGACATGAAACACTAAACAGTAACATGATTAACACACCTGACGAGACATGACATAGAAATACCACATATTAACCTTTTGCACGTTACATCACGCTCTGTTCGCGCTGCAAACGAGCGCCATGACAGATGTGGAAGTGCTGGACGGCACACTGGACGGCCAACTGGTGAATACTGAATTTGATCTGAACGTTCTCGTTTTTGTTCAGTTTTTCCTTCTCTCATGGTGGAAGATGGTGATATCCTGCTGTGCCTTGCACTGTGCCAACAGGCAAGGCTGTAAACTGAATATAGTGTTCTACAGAATACCGTTCAAAGTAGAAAGAAGACTTAGATGGATAGCTACTATTAATCACAAGGACTGGTAGCCCTCCAAATACTCCCAGACCTGCAGTGAACATTTTTGATAAGGTAATTAGAGCTGCTTTTGGTTACAGTCTATTTGAGTTTTGATGGCATGCTGGGGGGAAACGCGTTAAAAACATACACAGCTAGTTAGCTAACGTTAGCTGTATCTTACCTTTGCCATTATGAGATACATTCCTCTGCCGTGAGAGCAGTACAGCAACTCGGTAACCCAACCTGAGACTAAGAACTGTTATCATCCAGACTTTTGTCTGCTTTTAGATCAGCTCCTGTTTATGGGGACACTCCATTTAGAACAGAATGGTACACATCGTGTGCTTTAAACTCCGGTAGACTGGAGGATTTTGCTAGATCCGTAAACGCATCTGGAGGGAGAAGTTATGGGTCAGTAGTAGAGCCCAACTGATATGGGATTTTTGGGGCTGACGCCGATGCCAATATTGGGGGCTAAAAAAAAGCCGATATCCAATATATAGGTCTATATCCGATATTGGCCGATAACTGATATATTGGCCGATATATGAAATAAGAACACTGATCTACACAGGATATAATAATCTTATATTCGATAATTGTGGACAGGTGGATTAACAGTTGCATAAATCTTTTTTTATCTCACAAATATAATTTACACAACTTTCAAATGCAAACTATGCAATCACAAAAATAATTACAGCAAAAAATATTACTTACCACACAATTATGTTTTCACTCACAAATTTTGTGTCTGCCTCACAGCACTATAACTTCTTATGTGGACTAAGGACTAAACTGAGCATGTGCAGAGTGAATTAGGTGAGTCCTAAGTTGTTCCTGATTGGAGCAATTGAAAGAGTTACAACTGACATGTGTTACAACTGTCCCCAGTCTCCCCTACACTATTAACATCCAGGCCTGCTGGCAGAATGAAACTGTGAGGTAGACAGGAAGTGTACGGACATGGGTGTGTGTGTGGGGGCGAATACTTCATAAGGTGTGGGGGGGTAGTGGTCTGTGATTTTCGCCGGGGTGGGGGGTCAGAGTGGGGGGGGGGGGGGGGGATAAGCAGTCCATCCTTGTCATAGTGTGCGTGCAGGGCGGGGGGGTAGCTCCGTGATTTTGTGTGGGGGGGTGATAGGGTCATTGTCCGAGCAGGAGTGAAAGTGAAACTAACTCGCTCTAAAGTTCCTCTTATTCTCTGGGCAACACACACACACACACACACACACACACACACATTGGAGCAGCGAGCGACAGAATCTCCACGCAGCAAAAAAAAGTTAATATATCGGCTACATCGGCTACATATTGGCCGATGTTGATTAATTTTTTGATTCGCTATAATCGGCCTGATTAATCAGCCGGTCAGTTAATCAGTCGGGCTCTAGTCAGTAGCTAGCCCTGCTATCGCTAGCTTCTCCAAATAGCGTTCTTTGTGCCGTCCTGTAAGGTGAGTCACTTCACAGGACAAGTCCAAAACATTATTTTCAGCGCTGGTAGCCACCATGTAAAATCATCCATCGCTCTTTTGTTTGTTTGCTGTGGCCGTTTTTGCCGTCCACCGTGGCGCTGCACCCCTAGTCACATGATAACTGTGACGTTGGTGCAGAGGGTCAGTAGCACCTTTAATGCCTTTATATGCATATACACAGGGAGATAAACCCATAAGTAGAACCAACAAACACTCACATATCTATTAAACATCTGCACACACTCCACCACTCCCCTATTCTTGTTTTATTACTCCATCTAGCTCCATTACAACATGTCTCCTGCTGTGGAAGTCATCTGAAGGTCTTCTTTAAATCTCTACTCGATTACCTAGAGCTAGTGACGACAGAGTTCAATAGATCATTATTATCTCTAACAGTTTGCTTCACAACATTTACCAGCCACTCCGTTCCACTGGCTGCCTCTGCTATTATACTCCACTCATTGTTCTCACATTACAACTGGAGCGTGGTGATATAGGTGAGGCCGTGACAATCTGTTTAGGAGAGCAGCAGGAGATGTACCGGGTTAATTTCATGTCGACTGCTGCTGCTGTGCGTTCCTTACACAACACGTCTACAGAGCTGATATATTTTACTTTGCTACTATTTGTCTGGTGATGAATATGACCTTTTTGCAAATGAAACCTTGAAGAGAGAGAGAAGCAACAACATAAAATGCACAAGATATACACCTAAATAACAACTAGCTTGGATAAAAATTGAAGAAAAAGAAGCATATGTAGTAGAAGTGTGTACACATAATGACTGTTTTATCATTTGTAACAGTAAAAAATAAGCTCAATGATGGAGATTTCGATGCAAAGCTTTACATTAGTTCATTATTTATTTGGATTGCAGCTAATCATATTAATTGTATGCATCTAAAAAGTGTAAAAATGAGTGGATTTGTGTACCAAGAAAGTTGACTGATTCAGGAAGTGAAACAGAGCAGAAGAGCAGCTTGTGGTTAGTTTGCTTCAGAAATGATGATGGGTTAGTATCATCAGCGTGGAATTCATTTCAGCCTCTAGATCTATTCTGCAAATGTAATACTCCCCATATTAGTGGATCTGTCACAGTTTCTGCACAACCACCTTATCACAGCTATTTGAACAAACATCAGTTGCGCTATTTCTTTGTATATTTCATTATGAGGAGCCTTTTTTTTTTTTTCATGTGCTCAGTATTCACTGCCAATAATTCGTATGTGTATGGATAAACTATAGGCTAAATGTAAACTGGTTATGTATAATGAGAATTTTTTTTTTCATTATTAGTATTAGGAGGAAGTTTGACAAATAAGAAAATAGAAGCATTTCAGAAAAGCATAAAAAGTATTATTTTAGTATGAAAAGAACAAATATTGGAGGACAGCAGAAGGACAGAAATCACCTATGCATATATGGTTTATGAACTTGTGTCTGTGATAAACATGTACCTATTTATATGTGTAAGAGATGTAATATGATTTATGATGTCAATGATATGTGACTATATCCATGTAAATTAAATCTGATTGTGAAGAAACAGAAACTGTAACATGGTGAAAAATTGTATGTCCTGTATATATACTATATGTAAGACAATCACTCATGTATATAACAAAATTTTCTAACAGACAGTAAAAGACAATTAATTTGTTAATTGGAAATATCTGAACAACATTGAATTGGTCATTAAAATTTAAATAGTTTATTTCCTTTTTTGTATGTGTGTTTGTATTTGCGTTCATGGTGGGACAGTAATGTGACAAAGGTGTGTATTTAATTTGACAATTAGCCTCATAGCATAACTGCCAGTCACATTTTTTTTAGGTCATAGCAAATGATGCAAAATGACGCAGCAGTGGTAGGAGAGTAAAGTTACACAAAGATCACAATTTGACCAAAAATAGGACTCAGCCAATTATGCTATGAGGCTAACAATATAATAATATATAACTAAATATATGACTAATACATAACCTGGCAGCATGCCTTTTTGTTTGTTGTTTCAATAATAATCCCAAATAAATACATACATAAATACATACATACACACTTACATACAGTATATACATACATACTTACATACACACATACATACATACATGCATCCATACGTGCATAAACAGAATTTAAGAAAATTTTAAAGAAAAGACAACCATACTGTATTTATCATACTGTATACCCAAGTACAGAAGTACAAAGATACACACATATGAACGTCTCAAAATGCCGATGATATACATTTCACTTTTCATTTGTCTCTGATGGGTCTGATATTACAGCTCATGGTATTTTACAGATGTATGTAATGAGTAATGATAACATGAAGGCCATAGCCATTGTTGAGGGGTTACAGATGGAGACAGCTGCACTCACTACTGATACAATTCAAGTACTGTTACTCAGACACGTGTCTACATCATTTTATTAGCCATAAAAGGACGCATTTATTGATTCTATTCAAAGTGCAAATGAGGCTCATACATATGTGCCACACTAACAGACACAGCTATACAATCAGACAACTAGGTGACATACCAAACAGTGTTTCTATGTTGATTCAGCACACACTGCACCATTTCTGTCGGGTCATTTCTAAGGAAATTATCCAGACCTTTAAAACCTCAAAGAAAAAAACTGTAGTTTAAGTCTAGATTGAAAAGTGAAGACTTACAAGGAAGAGCAGCGCAGTCTTCAAATAGTTTAATCAAAGCAATTGCAAATGTCCGATTGATTCATTCTGCTCAGACTCAACATCTACTTGACGATGCACAAAGAGCGACTGTAGCTCCCAGAGCCTCACATCCCCCTGCAGACTCAGGAGGAGGGGTCTGTTGTGCCGAAAGTAACTAAGTAGGTTACAAGAAAGTACTAATATGTATTGAAATGAGAACTTTGATAAGTCGATATATCTTATTTCACATTGTGTAGTATTTGTAATTGATTTCAGTGAAGTTCTTTATTTATTTTTGTTCCAGATTATGACAAGTTATGTAATTAGAGTGAAGAGTCCAAGTCATGATGTGATCACAATCTGCTAAACTTTTAAAAACTAATGTGAAGGTAGTCAAATGACATAAGCCAATTTTCCATTGTAGGAATTTTTTCCAGGAACTTTTACTTTACCAGGATCTTTGCATTTCCACTGAAATTTCCCAGGTAAAAAACCTTCCCTCTGTACCAAATTTTCCCTGAAAAAAGTTTGTAGTAGGGGGGTAGGACTTCTCAGATTCTCTGGAATTCTTGGGGGTGGGGCTGTGTGCTTATTTATTTTATTCTTTTACTTATCCATGCAGCTATACTGATGAATGGTGGAACACTGAGCACTTTTTGTCCTGTCTTTTTGTCCTGTCTGTAAGCATGATCAAGTGCCTGTCTTGCTTGTTCAATGTATGTGTTGTTGTAATGCCAAAGCAATCACCTAGACTGCAAAACAAATCTACCTACGGGTATAAATAAAGTAACCTTGACCTTGACCTTGGAGACAAACTGATCAGTGAAACACACTTGAAATCAGCTCTGAAGTTCACCCACTACAGCCAGGGTGCAACTGCAAACACGCTTCCACAAGCTTCACTTCGTTTGTGTTTTGGTTATTTGGAAAATAGAGCAAAAGACGAGAAACTGCAAGAAGTGGATGAAAGACGAGGTCCATTTGTCGAATACGCTATTCGGCTCAAGCAGCCCCTATGAGTGCGTTACAATGATCCATCTGTCCATCCAAATACGCTCTGGATAATAAGCCTGGACCTCGTCAAACGTACAGTGAATACACCAAAAGAATTTCAGTTGGACTTTGAGCAGGTGATGACTAAACACAATTGAGCCTCATTTGAAAACATTTGAAAAGCACACAGATTGCCAGGATTTTTTTTATCCAGATAAATAAGTTCCTTGTAATGAAAGTTTCTGGGAATCTGATGGAAAAGAGGCTGTAGAGTGTGCATGTGTTTCTGTCTGCTGTGGAGATATAATTAATTGTGTTAAATTTGCATAATTTTAAACATTATTCAGCTAATTCACTCTGTAACTTTTAAGTTTGAAATAGAGAATCACACTTTTTTGTTGCTTTTTGTTTGCGTATTAGCAGATACTCTGAGTTTTCCTGCATTGTTGAATTTTCACAATAACAAAAATACATGGATGCATCCAGAGATGGATGATATGACCAAAAAGTTAACATTATAATGATCAAACAAATATCAAATCATTATTACTTCACTTTGGCGTCCAGAAATGAGATGTTGTTTTGTGGTTTTAAACTCCTCTAGATGATCAGAGTATGACAAACACCAAACAGCAGAACATTTCAGAAGTCTAGACATAGCTATTCAGAACAAAATGTTTCTTCAATACCCACAGGAAAATGAATTAAAGCCCCAAAACATTTAAACAGTCTGAGCATTTATCAACAAAATAGAACCAAACAATGGGGGGAAAAAAGCACATTTAAAGTTGTGTCACACTAATTCTCTTTATAGTTGTATCACGCAACATGAACCCTTGATGTCTATTAAACTTAAAACCACAAAAGACCTATTTAGATATTTCTGAGGGATTGCTCTTGCTTTTTCACATTTATTGTCATGCCATGTACTGCATAACTGTATGAAACCATTACTTAAATACACTCTAATCTAAACTCTAAAAGTACCTTCAAGAGTCATATTTAGCTAAACCCACTTTTATTAGTCTTTGGTTCATTTATTTGTGTATTTTGACCCTAATAGTTCATAAAGTTTGAATTTGAACCCTCCAGGTGCTGCAAAGCTATCTTTATGTTAACGTTGGCAAAAATCAAGTGGATTTCTACAACTCGTTTTAATTCCTTCTTAAATTTGTTACGTCTGTAACTAGATACGTCACGACATTTGCACATATAAGGTCAAGACCTCCGACAAATATTTCTCCGAGTACGACATAATTGTTTGTCAGCAGCAGCAGTTGTAGTCCATACTGAAAATATGTCCAAACTTCGAGCCGATTACATAAAATGTTCAGTTGTTGGTAGAACGGGACAGAGCAGCACAGCCATCAACCTGGAAAGGGTGGGGCTTGAAGTGGCTCATGTGCATTTAAAGGGCCAGCGCTCAAAACACTCTTTCTGGTGTCATTACTCAGAAATAGGGTTGAAGATGGACCTGTGGAGTTGAATTAATGAAGAATTCAGACCCAAGCATAGCATTTACAGGGTGGGGAAGCAAAATTTACAATATTTTGAGGCAGGGATTGAAAGACAGTGTATGACCAATTAGTTTATTGAAAGTCATGAGAATTTATTTGCCACAAGAAAATTTACATAATAGAAAATGTTTTTATTCTATGTGTCCTCCTTCTTTCTCAATAACTGCCTTCATACGCCTCCTGAAACTTGCGCAAGTGTTCCTCAAATATTCGGGTGACAACTTCTCCCATTCTTCTTTAATAGTATCTTCCAGACTTTCTCGTAATAGTTTTGCTCATTGTCATTCTCTTCTTTCCATTATAAACAGTCTTTATGGACACTCCAACTATTTTTGAAATCTCCTTTGGTGTGACGAGTGCATTCAGCAAATCACACACTCTTTGACGTTTGCTTTCCTGATTTCTCATATGGGCAAAAGTTTCTGAAAAGGTATGGATAATAGTGTTAGGTATGATTATGACATCAGTATGTTTGGTTTCAAAACAATTGACGTAGTGCCTGCTGAGAAAAAACAACTAAATGTTCATTGTAAATTTTGCTTCCCCACCCTGTACAGTTTATGTAGACCACAGGGAAATGTTTTAAAATGCATAATTCCATTTTTTAAAAAAAGCTAAATATCACTCCTTTAAATACGTATTTTAGTGAATTGCTTGCTCTCTGCAAATTGTAACATTTTTGGTTTTCCATTTATGTCATAAGATGCGATGCAATGATAAAAAATATTCTGCATTGAACAATAAGTTGTGTCTTTTATGGGTTTTCACAAAAAATAAATAAATAAATAAATGGATGCAATATTTGTAGTAAACTCAAGTTTCCATATCACATTTCAATAAGTTGCATAGATCACAATCGAACACCGAGAAACCCCCTGAGCAGATGTATGTGAATACATACAGAATAAAAGATTAACTTGATGAATAAACAGGTCAACCTATTGATTACCTGTTCGATGTGGTGTCGTAATGTTACTATTGATAATGTTGTAATTTTACCCGAAAATAAGGCTTATATGTGGGTTCATTTCCAAGCCTGCAGCTCCGGTGTCGTCCTGCCGTCTGAACCTGACACACAGAGTGATTACAGTCCCATCAGCAGAGCCATTTAAAGCTGTGTGCGTACTGGCTGAAGCTCCAGGCTGTGAAGTCGTACATCAAGCAAAGATAATAGATGTGCCACTTATGTGACATAGTGTCATGTTGTGATATTACACTAGAGAGTGATGTTTACGGTCATTATGGACATGACTGTGGTGCAGTTGCATGTGAAGCCCCAGGCGGGATCCATTACACATCACCCACCTACTCCACATGGTCAAATGCGGATCCATACAAATCATCTCAGTGAGCTGTGAGAAGTGGCTGTTTTCCTGAATGGAGCTTCATTACTTTAGCAACATGTTATTTTGCAGACAAACGAGTACATACAGTTACAAAAACAGGTTAGAATGCAAAATGCAATGAAGTCAACATGTTGAAGCATCATGTGTTACAGAGGAGCCATGTCATTTGGATCATGAGTCTTTACAGCTCTGAAATTATAAGTCTGCGTTCATCAGTCATGCAACAGCAGCCTTCAAGCAGAATAGGAAATGAAAATAAAAGAGCTTACAGCTAACTTTTGCACACTGATAGGAGGTAAACAATCTGGAGAGGAGAGTGGAGAAGACTGAGGAGGAGGGAAGGGCAGGCAAGGTCACCTTCCAAACATTTGTTGATTTGTAGGTGGAAGTTGAGCTGAAACCAAAAAGTTAGACAAGTTTTTCAGGGCACTGAAAACATATCCCTGTTTGTTATGGCTGGAGGAGAAAGGCTGCTTTATCATTCAAATTATTACCTCTGCCAGAGAGGTTATATGATAACCGCCATCTGTCAGCAGGATTACACAAAAACCACTGCACTGATTGTCATGAGACTTAGAATGGCAGAGCAAGGGCTGAGATTATGTAGTTCTGTTCTGGGCTTTTTACTCAGGTGTCTGGTCTCAAATACAGTAGATGACAATAATGCACCTTAGTGCTGGGTGTCACCTGCTGTAAAAACGCTATTTATTTAACAGAAAGCCAAACAGAGAAACAAACACAAACCAGAGGGTGGAAATACTGCAGAGCCCGCAGGGTGACAGGATAAGGGTGATGAGAGTCCGCAGGGTTGTGTCCCAGTGATAAAGGGATGAAGTAACATAACTGTGAGTTAGTGAAAAACTACTGATGTATTTATGACAACTGTAAGTGCTATATAAGTGCAGTCCATTTACCATTTAACTCCCCCTGTCAACATCAACCGTAGCAGTACCTCCTCTGTCATTGTCATGTTTGTTATAATTGACTTTCTTCTTTTTCTTCTCTTAAAAAATATTACTCTTCTTCGTGGTATTTGGCTCGTATGTTCATTAGGAGCCGCCTCCTCTGGTGGATTGATTGACAAACACATTCCAACACAATGGAAGTATAAAAGCAGTGACGCTTGGCAGCGTTTGAAACGGATGTACCTATTTTAATACATAAAGCCAGCATAAATGTTAATGTGTGTGTAGCAGACAGATGGATTTGATTTGTAACATTACAGCAGTAGGATTGAACCTGTCAACTGGTTAAACTGCATTAATCTGCATATCCATAATAAATGAATCAACTGAAGCCACCAGTTAAAATGTCCTACATTTGGACTGTTGAGTTGGTCTAAGTGTACGGTTATAGCTGAAAACTCACTGACAGTACTGTCAGAGGTACAAGTCAAAAAGATGTTTTTCAGTTAAGAATTGTGTAAATATAAGATAAACATATAATCTGCTGAAAAAAATACAGTGTAATCAGCCAATCAGAATCAGCTGTGTTGCTATAGAGACCGTACCAGCTGTGATAGTGGTATTGGGTTGCACACACAGACACACGATACGCTGTGTCTCAACCTTTGAGTTAAAATTGCAGAGTTTTTTTTTGGTTTTAGTTGGTTTTTTTTCCAAGACATTTTTGGTTGTTTGTGGTTGTTAAAGGATAGTTTGTAGATATAAACATTTTCATGATGTGATTTTACTTTTTTTTAGGAAGGTGAAGCTGTGTTTTGTGCTCCATAGATGTTGACTCTAATAAATACAGTAGAAGTACAGTATTTTGTTGATGTTTTTATCTAAAATGCTTGCAATTTTTTTCCCACAAATTAAACCAAGGAACAATTTCATTTCCTCATCAGTCCACACTACCTGTTGCATGTTTTCACACTTCATTGGAATATGTGGGAAGACGCTGAAAATACATGTGAGTTAAATAGGAGTTCCATTTCCCTTTTAGTGCATTTACTTTCCTTTGAATTTTGAATGTGAAGCTTTAAAATGTGCATTTAACCCATAAAGACCTAGTGCTACTTTTGTGGCAGTTCCCAAATGAATTTTTCTCTATATTTAACCTTTCTTAAATGATTTGTCATCATTGATTGTAATATCTTCCTTATTTTGCTCTTTTTTTGTGTAAATCATGTATTTTGTTACATTTAATTCACTTATCATGTAGATATTCATTAAAACGCAGAGTAAAGTTGAAGGTTATTACATCAAAAACAGAAAAAACTCAAGGAAAAGTTACTTTTTCAGCAAAGATATCATTAACTGAACGTAAAAACAAGTGTCTCCATCCACTGTCATTGATCCAACTCCATGGGTTTCACTGGTGAATCAGTGTTGTAGAACAGGGGTGTCAAACTCATTTCAGTTCAGGGGCCACATTCAGCCCAATTCGATCTCAAGCGGGCCCTACCATTAAAATAATTGTATAAAAACCTAGAAATAATGACAGCTCCAAGTTTTTCTCGTGATTTTTTGTGTAATAAAAAACATTAAATTATGAAAATATTTACATTTACAAACTATGTTTTCACAAAAAAAGATGTGAATAATCAGAAAAAAACATTAATTTCTTTAGAAAAATAAGCTAAATTTTAACAATATTATGCCTCAACTAATAACTTGTACATGTGCATTACACACAATGTTACACAAACATAATATTGTTGAAATTTTGAAGTTTGGAATTTGTAACTAAAATAAGAATGTCTACAATATTATGTATCAGCTTATTAATACAACTTACAAATCGGATCTACAAATCCACAAAACATTTCGTAACAGACAGAATATTGTTAAAATTGTACTTAATTTTCAGGTTAGTCACGTTTTATTATAAGGGTTATTAGATTATTATTTTACTTTAGATCACATTGGGCTAAAACCAGTTCAACACCCTTGACTGTTAATATCTTCAGTGTAATTTTTGCACTTCATAAAATCATGCCGTGGGACAGATTGGACCATTTGGCGGGCCGGTTTTGGCCCCCGGGCCACACGTTTGACATCTGTGTTGTAGAAGATGACGGCATTTCCACGTTCACTATGGAGCCTCTGAACGTCCAAATGGGTCATATCTCATGACCATGAAAAGATGACAAACTGTGTTTTACACCAATTATTTGCATGTATTGATAGGATTAGTGGATCAGAAATTATTAAACATTTTAGATCAGTAGATGGTTTTGGTCGCCAGTGGAGGTTTGGGTTTTTATGGGTTAATACATCTATGGGAATGCAACTGACAAAAAGGAGGAAAACACAGGCTCCAAATTGCATTTTATTTGTGGTTTGATAATATTACACTGGCTGTTAGTGGCAGTCTACACTGAAAATGTACCACTTAAATATAACATTATGTGAAATAAAATGAAGTAAATTAAAGTTCACGTCACCTCATTGCAAAGGTCTTCACTGTGGTTCCGAGGTAATGCAGAGCTTGTGTTGAGGTGAGGCAGCCTGTACTCCAGCCTGGACGAGAGGTCTTTGATATAGGCCGCACAGAAGCAGACAGACAGATGGACGGACGGACAGTGCAGATAAGCAGCGCTCACAGCATCGAAGTGATACACAGGGTCAGAAATCTATGTGGACGTTTCCTAGCAACAAGCCAGATCTGGTAGAGAAAAATCTGGAGTCGCTTTACCTTTTAGAGTCGATCATAAGTTGCATTTAATAGTTCTTTTCATTCAGAAGACACGTGACCTTTGACCTCAAGTCTCCCTGCTTGATTGCGGATAGTGAAGGTGATTTTTTCGTCAGGTGTCAATAAATACAACAGGTTAGCGGTGAGTGCTGATAAAAATCGAAGCAGTAATGTTCTTCCTCTCCTCCAATCAGTGGATTCAGAACAGAAGCGAGCGGTTTGTCAGCTCAGTTCACATTCTGTCTTTGATGTCTCCTCGATGATGGCGGCGGGCTTGTCGGCTGTGACGACCCTGTCTCTTTTAGCCTCCAAATGACTTCAGCTATCAGAGCACCCTCAACAATGGTGACAGAACGCTGTCAGTGTCTCATTTAGTTTGAGGGAAAGGTAATAATCAAAAAGGCTGGCAGAGCTCCACACCTGAAAGGCATGTCCATTACGTGACATGTTGAAGAAAGAAAGCACTGATGCACAAAATCAAACCGTCAGACCATCTATGACTGTGGTTCCCAACTCATCTTGTAGTTTAAATATCTTCTTTAAAGCTGAAAATGAATCGGGTAATGTATTGTTCATGATAGACACTTTGATTAACAGAAGTAAAAAAAAAAAGCTTTTAGGTGAAATGTAACTTTTCACCAAGTCTTTTATACTCCAGTTTATATCTTATTACACTGGTCAACAACAAATTTATTGTTTAAGTTTTATGAGCAGATTTAGGATAATTTTGGTGTGCTGAATCCAAAAATCACATTAATTTTACTTAATCAGGTCAACTTTCTGAACTATGCTACATATTGGCTTTTTAACATTTTTGCTTACATTTATGGGCATTTTCACATCATATGATGCAAAATTCTTTCATATTCCTTGCAATAAACAAGTTCTGAAGATTTTACTTTTGCCAATTTATGATTAATGTTTTTTTAATATTACAGGTGAATGAAATGGCTTCGACTAGAAGATCTTGCAAAAATAAGCCTGACGTATTCTGCTACATCTGCGGTGAATACACCATTGTACCTAACAGGAATCAAGTGATCAAATGATTTTTTTTCTCTTAAAACCTATTTTGGGTGAGAACTATATAAAAAAATCAACTGATAAAGTCACAAAAATGTAATCAATTTTGTGAGAAGATCAAATTTTTCAAAATCAAATTACCAAAAAAAACAGACCTGATTGAGAAAAACAGATGTCATTTTTGGATTTAGTGGTGCAAAATGGTCCTAATTCAGTTGAAAAAACCTAGACAACTTGCAAAAAACATTTTTTTGTAACCCGGTGTTATTATACCCCTGCCAGTGGTGGTATATACATATACCAGGAGTTCCATCCGTCTGTGATTTTTGTACAACCAATTTCTCAGACAATATTCACCCTATTTGTTTCAAATTTGTCACACATGTTCTTTACATGTGCCTTTGTCTCAATTTTTGCTTTTTTCACATTTTTGAGAAGTATTTGAAAATATCAAAAGTCTCAAAATCAGTGAACAAGAGGAGCAAAGTGTATTCTATTTTCTCCTCAAAGCTCAGCCCTGTACATTTGTGACATTTGTGAAAACCTAAAATTTTCTGAGCAACTTTAGAGCCACAAATTATTATCATTGGGCAAGTGACTATTTTTGGTCATTTCCGCACACTTTACAAGACAGTGATAACGACAGTTCCAGTGACAATAATGAGGCAACAATCTCAGGTCCATTGTGGTCTACAGCAGGGGTGGCCAACCCTGGTCCTGCAGAGCCATAGTCCAGCATGTCTGAGATCAGGGGTCACCAATCCTAGTCCTCGAGGGCCGGAATCCTGCATGTTTTAGATGTATCCCTCTTCCAACACACCTGATTCAAATGTTAAGCCTATCATCAAGCTCTGCAGAAGCCTGATAATGACCGTCACCTGTGCTGGAAGAGGGAAACATCTAAAACATGCAGGACACCGGCCCTCAAGGACCACGATTGGTGACCCCTGTTTTAGATGTTTCCCTCTTCCAGCACACCTGATGGTCGTTATCAGGCTTCTGCAGAGCTTGATCATAGGCTCATCATTTGAATCAGGTGTGTTGGAAGAGGGATACATCTAAAACATGCAGGATTGTGGCTCTCCAGGACCAGGGTTGGCCACCCCTGGTCTACAGGGTCTGTAAGGTCCACCTCTGCACGAATAGTGAGTGGACCTGCTTCGTTAGGTACCATGAAGTAATGGTACTAATGTAAGGAATGATGTTCAAAGGGATCATGTGGATGTGGACAGGGGTCTGGAGCAGCACTTATGTTGTAATGTTCTAAAATACATGTTCCTTTCACCTTACATGTGTTTTTCTTGAATTTTTTTATATTTACTTCTTTTATTTTTTTATTTATTTTTGCCACTTATAGGTAAGGAACCAAATATGGTAACTTCATTGACCTTCATTTTCTATATAAAATTGAAATTTTTTTTTTTTTTTTCAAATTTCACAAAAGTAATGACATCTTTTTATATCCTCCAATAACACACTAAGGTCGGAACTTTGAATTTCAGAGTATTTCTGTGAGTGAACTATAAAGGGTTAAGGACATGATAAATATAGATGAACAGATGGGTTGTAGAATGTGTCTGTCACTAAAATGTCTCTAAAATTAATTTCTTCTGCTCATACCTTGACCGTCTCCAGCCAACTGAGCAGTGAACAGTTGTATTAAGATATTTCTCAAATGGAAACCAGGAAACCAAGAAGTTTCAGACATTTGGAACTATTCTGATGGTGGATTTTACTTAGGTTTAGTCTTCATAAAGCTTAATATTCATAGATCATAAGTACATTTGACCAATTAAGCTCATATTATCTCACATTGGGAATACACAATGAAAGTTTATTGAGGAAAGATTACAA
The DNA here is from genome assembly GCF_902148855.1 of Sphaeramia orbicularis. Taxonomy (NCBI): domain Eukaryota; kingdom Metazoa; phylum Chordata; class Actinopteri; order Kurtiformes; family Apogonidae; genus Sphaeramia; species Sphaeramia orbicularis. The sequence goes on along the minus strand of NC_043968.1, from coordinate 23,081,645 downwards.
ATTTAGTCATATTTGCATCATTCAAAATCCTGATGCACTGAAGAAATTCTGACATTTGAAATCAAGATGCATGATTTAGTCAAGATCAGCTGTTTCCTTCAGTACTAGAAGAAAAAAAAATGCTATCTAGTACAGTAGACACCAACACTAGAGCTTCCTCGTAAAATGCTTCCTCTTTGTTACTAAGAGTTGTTGCTTTTTTGTTTGTTTATTTGTTTTTTTCAAATTGACAAATATAACCTGAAAAGTTTCTGCTTTGAAAGAAAGTTCATCTAAATGTTTCACACATTTAACTCAATCATTGTCTAATGGGATGCAGTTATTTTTATTTCTCTAAAATCTCATGTAAAGGGAGCAAATAATGAGACATTTATTGATATTTTAAATAATTTAATGGCCTATACCATTACAATGATATAAAATTACAGACCATGATGAAGGATTTAAGAGAACATGAACCCATAAAGACCCAAACATCAACCATTGAAAAAAATCCTCTTCTGATCTAAACTGTTTAATACCTGCTGATCCACTAAGCTTATCAATACATGTAAATAATTGGTGTAAAATACAGTTTGTCTTCTTTTCATGGTCATCAGATATTACCCATTTGGATGTTCAGAGGCTCTGTAGTTACCGTGGCGATACCATCATCTTCTACAACATTGATTCACCAGTAAAACCCATGGAGTTGGATCAATGACAGTGGATGGACACACTTGGTTTATTTTCAGTTAATGATAGAGTTTCCTATAATAAATAAGTAAACATTTTCCCCAGTTTTATCCATTTCTGATATAATAACCCCCAACTTTAATCTGAGCTTTTATGAACATCTATATGATCAGTAAATTAAATACAAGAAAATAACTGATTTTCACTGAAATAGCACAAAATACAGAGGATAATATTAGAATGAATGGTAAAAAAAAAAAAAAAAAAAAAATTACTAAAGGTTAAATATAGAGGAAAAATTCATTTGGGAACTGACACAAAAGTAGCACTGGGTCTTTATGGGTTAACTAGGAAATTACCGTCTTTTCTAAAATGATGACTGCAATATTTGTCAAAATAACCACAAGATTTTTGCAGCTTATTTAGCCCACGACAGATTGTTGTTAAACACTGAACATATTTTACCTTGTCAGTAAAAATAATCATCTATTTTAGGTGTTATCATAGTCTCTGAAATCCATAATCAATGTGTGGAGAGCGCCTGGCAATAGACTGAAAGGATGGCTGAGGGTTTGACAGCATCTCTTGTGAGATTTTCAGGTATGTGACGTATAAGAAGTATGATCCTATTGTGCGTGTCTGTGTATGTGTGTGTGTGTGTGTGTGTACTTTTACACCTGAGAGAAAAGTGTGAGTAATTCTATGTTCCCGCCTTATCCCTAGTTATTCCCTGTTGTGAGGCATATCTGGTAGCTACATGACCTGACAGCCGTGTTTCTACAGAAGTATGACAGTAACAGCAAACGTCACATCTGTTTTCGTGGCCCTGCTTTTCCCTGGTGTCCCTGTCACAATTTACTTTGATGTGTCTCCACAAATACTGATCAAGTTGTTGTTTGTCTTTCTTCCCGTTGTCGTGCAGTATCATCCTCAGCGGTAGCAGTATAAACTGTCACCGATTATGACCGCCATCTCAGGTGAATAACATCAACATTTACTTATCGTCATGGCAACGCGGAGGAATTTTCTGTCTGAGTGTTAAAAATACGAGTCGCATGTAGGTCATGTGTTTCAACACGAGGATTTCCATGTGGCCCAGATTGAGACAAAAAAAAAAAAAAAAAAAAGGAAAAGACACTGTGCTGCTTTTTAATTCTGGTTCGAAATCTAAGATCTGTGTCACACGAGAGCAGGAAAAATAAAATTTGGGACATCTGAGCGGGTTTTTACTAGTAAAAACTGGTATGTAAATAGAGAGCAGACAGTTTGCATTCGGTCGCGTCAGACTAGTACAGCTGTAGTAGTAAAGTCAGGTCCTCTGCTGATGATGGAGAGCATTAAGGAGAAGGCTCAATTCAGCCTGAGAACAGGAGTGGAGTGGATCCCATGGACTGAAACATATGTGGGCTTGGGGGGGTGGCACTGGGGATGGGAGCCCCATGAAAAAAAATATCACTTTGTGCTCCACTTCACCATAAAAATCCAACACTGTGCAGACATGGATCAATATTCTGTTTACAATAGATTTTAAAATTTTATACAAGACTGATGAGAACGACATAACCCACCTTTTATATTTAGACATATATATTTTTTCAATGATATCATTTCCCTATGCTCATATCGATTCTCATTGGATCAGGGGATAAACTATAGTGCAAATGGCTTTGTTTGTATTAACTCTTTAATCTCAAATATGTGCTAACACCTTGCATTTGTTTCAAACAGAATTCATAAAGGCGTAGTTAAAGGAGTGTGAGTTACCTGCAGACTCTGAGCCTTGTCATCATCTGAATGTAACCATAGAACATGGAGATTATTCATAAACAACAGTGAAAGCAGGCTGACACTGTGAAATGGAGTTAATGTTAACTATTAATAAAACCCAGAGGATGTTTAGTGTTAGCGGCTGTGACAGAGGACGCCTGGCTGTACAGTCTACTTCCAGAGTCACCGTCGCCTTCACTAAGCAGCCAATCAAAGACGTTACATTCATGCAGTTTAACTGGACGTTGTGGTTAAATGGTTCCACACATTGGAGGTTTTTCCCCCCTTTACTGGGATGGAAACTCAGCAACTGTTGTAAACACCTTGTTTTTACTGGGGAAAGATAATCATACTTTAGAGCTTCTGAACCAAAATACAGAAATGACCTGTGACGCATTTGAGGTGATGACATTGCAAAACTGATAAGTGGGATCATTAAGCAAGAAAACTAACCATTCCAGTCTGACTGAGCCACCGGGGACCAGTTCTCCATTGCCATGTTTCCACTACGTGGTAATAATATAATGGATTAGATTTCTGTTGTGCTTTTTGGTGCACTCAAAGCGTTTCACATTATTGACTTAGTCATTCGCTCTCACACTCCCCCTCTGGTACCGACTCGACTCTGTCTTTTTGTGTTTCCAATATGTAAAAAAACCTGAAATCTGGTACCCGGTACTGTTTTTTTAGTACTTGCTTGGCCGAGGTTCCAAAACAGGTGAAGATGTACTAAAATGTGACGTGTAAACGCTGCAGACCACTGATTGGTCAGAGTTGTCTCTATGTCATTGCATCATCAATATGCGACCTGCCATTTAAAAAAAAAAAAAAAAAAACAGATTCAGAAGTTTACAGTAAATATACCAGTTGGTTAATCCATGATGACAGCCCGCAAAACGACACCATGGTCGGTCGAGATGGTTCAGACTTTTCTGTCCTTGGTGGCTGCTGAAAAGATTCAGCCTGCGCTTGATGGGACAACACACAACGAGCAAGTTACAGAAGTTACATGCAGTGTCACTATGACGACCAGGTACTGTAAAGTCGGTAGTAGCCTATCCTGTAATGGAAACAGTCTCCAGGAATAGAGGGAATGCACATACGTCACTTCCCCCCTGGGCCACGCCCCTCTAAGTCAGACTGAGTGGCAAAAACAAACCAGCTCAACATGAGGGAGTATAGCAGTAACTACAGCGAGACTGGGAAAAATGTGGAATATAACATGAAATTAAAGACAATTGGACTGGACATGGATTCATACAACTACCAAACAACAAGTGGTCTACGAACATTGATATGTGGCCGGAAATCACCTATCCTAACATTTATATGAACCTGATTTCAATGCCGGGAAAATCCACAATGCAAAGGCTGAAAGCATACAAAAGATAAAGAACTGTTGACATCCTCGTCATCGTTAATTAGAGGATTACAGCTGGTGAGTGCTTTCAATTCAACAAACGATTGTTTTTGAGGTTTTCTGTCAGTGCAGACATATTTTCTTGGCGGTGATTGCCAAGGTAAAGGCCCAGCAGTAGTGCTCACAGTTCACTACTGATTTACTGAAGTTGAACCCTTAGTATTGACCCAAGTGAGTGGATGATCTACTGGTACTGTGGAGATTTAAGTACAGTTAACATCAAATACTTGATACAACAGGGTTACAACAGCTTTGTGCTAGAGTACCCCCTTATTTGGAAAACTAGGTTAGCCTCAGTTTAAGCTAGTTCACAAATTATGTAGAGCACAAGGTTCAGAATCCCAATTGAAGACAAAAACATTTCAGTTCTGAAACATAGAACTAAATGACAGATGCTAACATTAAGAGCTTTACTAAGAAGTAATGTTAGCCAAAACGATATGTAATTTAATTCCAGTTATTTCTCTGAATTGCAGCGATCCGTCTGCTTCTTCTGTCTTTGGCTTTAGGTCGCCGCTAAAACGATAGCTCCAAGTGCTTTTTAAACCTATTTGTGCAATCAATGGCACAACAGCTCTTCCCCATTTTTTAGATTGTTCGAAAGTTTTCGCAGTATTCAAGCCAAAGCCGCTACTCATCTCCCTCTTTCTGCCACTAGTGGATGGAACCGCGGTGACTTCCACTGGCGGTGACGTCACGTGCGTACCCTCTATAGTACCTGGTACCCGAGTCAAGTCAAGCCAAATCGAGCCAGTACCACGTAGTGGAAACACGGCATTAAAGAACCGGTTCTCTATTCCCATCCCTAGAACTGTCATCCCTTTTGTCCCACTCATACCCCCCCCCCCCCCATGTGGGCTGTTCAGCCTCTTGTGCAGCGTAAGTCGGATCTGTTCACCTCTCCGTCACCATCTCCATTATCCAGAACCACACACGCAAGACAAGAGAAGAGAGCAATGCCTCGATTTACACCACTAGAACCGGGGGGCCAATTATGGCGCCTGGTTTCCATGCCGACGGGAGGCGGTCCCTTTCTATAAAAAGCCAGTAGTGTGTTACTTTACATAATTCCAGTCACTTTGGATTTTCCACTGTGCTCCTCACAGTTTTAAAGAGGCACATCCAATCGCAGTGCAGCAGCTCCAGCAGCTCCACGCCATCAGTTTAGATCTGCAGCTCAACACCACATGCGCATTTCAATCACATTTTCTGTTTTTAATTTGGATTTCGTTGGTGAAGGTTGGCTGTAGGAACACCCTTATTAACCACAGCCTTAAAATAACCACCTCTGATGTTCAGGAAATGCCCTCCATATACAGCAACATTTTACAATTATCATGTTATTGGTTAAGTTGGTGCCTATGAGTTGAGGACTGTACCTTTTTTCAGATTGTTAAAACCTTTTATACTTACTGTATATACTTTTAACATCCAAACATTTTTTAGTACCCCAAACACACAAAGTAAGAGCCCCATAGCCTATCACTTTAAAAGATAGTTGATTAAAGAATGTTAAGAAGTAAGTGAAATATGCTATAATGTGGAAACGTTGTATATGTCAACATAGGCAGCAGAGACGGCAAGAGGCAGTGGTACAGCAACAGAGAAGGAGACAGACAGACTGACAGGAAGAGTGAGGTAAGTTTGAATTATTGTCTAGCCACATTATGAAAGGTTCTCTGCTCTCTGTCTCGAATTAAAATGCTTTACCCCTTCCTATCTATATTGTGCTTTTGTTCATTAATACAACTCGAAACCTGTTACATGTAAGAAGCATTTTTGGGCTTGAGGTCATTGTGTCATAATCATTTCAATATTTTAGGAGATTTTTAGGTTCTATGGGTTGGATTTAAAGTAGCCTATTTGTATTTGCAAGCGGACATAAAGACACATGAAGTGATCCTCTAAATTAGTCACTGCATCACTTTCTGTTCTTCAATATTTTCAAATACGTGATCTGACTGGAGCCAACCTCTGAGGGAAATTACAAAATGGACCCATATTTCTTGTCTTGCTATAGCTTGATAAAAGTATCAAACCAGATGTTAAAATGCACCAGAATACAGGTAATAGCATCTTCTCATTACAAATTTTGTCTCACATACTTTTTTTCTTTTTGCTTCTGGCACCCATGTGTATAGGTATAATAAATAAAAATATTGTGCTGTGTCCTGCCACACAATGTTTTATCTTCTGTTAACAAACCGCCACAGGAAATGGAAAATGTAACTTGGACATTGGATTGAATTGCAGAAGGAACAACAGATATTATTGATGACATGCTTGGTTTATAGTCACTGTACTGAACTAATTCTAGTCCAGGTAAAGCTCAGATATGTTGACACTATTCACCTTGATGCACTAGTGTAGGGGTGTCCAATCCTGGTCCTTCAGATCTACTATCCTGCATGTTTTAGATGTATCCCTCTTCCAACACACCTGATTCAAATGATAGGCCTATCATCAAGCTCTGCAGACGCCTGATAATGACCATTAGGTGTGCTGAAAGTGTGACAGGTTAAAATGCCTTAGCACATTGTTATGATTTTTTTTTTTTAAATGTTCTTCTTTGGTCATTAATATATTTATTTGTTCTCAGGTATTATTATAGATATATATATATATGTTGTTACTGAAGTTCAAAGGTACTGTATAATTACATTTAAATTTAATTAATGATGGAAAATATAGGTTTATATAAATTTAATTTTACATTTAAAATAGTTTTTAAAATCGCCACATATTTTGTTTAAAAATCAAATGCATTTAAAAAAGGTTTTATTTAAAACAAGTAATACACAGTTTGTTCAATGTTTCATGCCTGATTGATTCATGTTGTCTGGAAGGAAGTTGTTGTGCGCATGTGCGTCGTTGAGTTGAGTGTTGTAATGGCGGCTGTTGAATAAACACCAGATGAGTGAGGAAAACGCAGCGGGTTCGTTGTCATTTCAACACCACATACAGCGCAGCCATCTCCCTCGAACGTCCGGGCGGAGAGCGCAACAGAAGAGGGAAGCATCTAAAACAGGAGCGCCCAGTCCTGGTCCTCCAGATCTACTTTCCTGCATGTTTTAGATGTTTCTCTTCCAACACACCTGATGGTCATTATCAGGCTTCTGCAAAGCTTGATGATAGACTTATCATTTGAATCAGGTGTGTTGGAAGAGGGATACATCTAAAACATGCAAGATAGTAGATCTTGAGGACCAGGATTGGACACCCCTGCACTAGTGCTTCTAATGATCCTAATTATTCAGGTAAATGTCTGCTTGCATCTTTGTCCTTCCTCTGTTCCTTAAAAATATCTTCCAGTGCAACCATGTGCATTATTAATGTTGCAGCCATTTATATCCTGGAGATTTAGAATACTTATATTATCACAGACTTGATGCATTTGTCAAGGCTGGTGTTCGTATAAACGACTGAGGTCTCAATTTGACGGATATATCACAGTTTTAAAGTAAGGGCTGTTTCTTCGAATGGAAATTCAAAATATCTGTTCTGTTTACTGTACAGAGCTGACAGTCAGACTCTTAACTTTTCCGTTTGCCTCAGGATGTGTGCTCTGATGTTGTTTATGCATTATGGATATGTTGATATTATAAAACACCCAGTATGCTAAATGCTAAAAATACGTGATAGGTTCAGTGCAAATACCACAAGAGGAAGATTTCAGAAGCAGCCGAGTAAGACAAAAGATTTTCATTGATTCTGGTTTGAGATTATTTCTCATGGGCCATAAATATGAGTTATGCATGAGATACGATCATGTTTTTATGCTCTGGATGGCGAACGGGTCTTGCTTCAATTATGGAAATGCAAGCACAATCACAGTAAACGGACTGGATACAGCAGAACAGCAGTAATTATGTTATGAGCTTAATCAACATGATCCCAAACTGCACAGTAACACAGTAACGGTTGGTCGAACTCATGAATTCTCCAGCGCCTATTAAAATTAAGGCAGTGTTGGCTCTTGCATTGCTAGATGTGAATTCCTCATAGACAGAAATTGAAATGTGTTTAATACATCCTAAAGTCATGAGGTTATTTTGTGTTGCTGCTCTTGTGGCTTTAAGTCTGAGAAAAACAACCCTCTTGATGTCAACTTTGAAGGAAAAGCATGCATCACATTTTTATAGTGGAATTTAAAACATGGTTGTATTTTTAATCTGTCTCTCATAAATTATTCAAGTGCTTCATAAAATACCAGAGCACCCTTTAAAGGGTTGGTTTCCAAGCTTTTAGTCTGTGCCCAGTGAACTGTGCTGCTGAAATGAATTAATATGTGAGCTTGTACAGTTTTTCATAATATACGAAATAAGGCTGGTGACAAATGTAATGAACAAAATACACCAACAATGTGGTAGTTGTCTCAACACAACTTCACCAGACTGTCCGGAGAACTCGCGAGTCCACTGGGCTCTTATATGAAGACATCAACTGTCTACAGTGTCAAACTTTAAAAAAGTTTACTACTGTGTAAGGATGGACTGACCCACCTTCTGTAGGTCTGATACTGACATCTGGACTTTAGATAGATAGATAGATAGATAGATAGATAGATAGATAGATAGATAGATAGATAGATAGATAGATAGATAGATAGATAGATAGATAGATAGATAGATACACTGAACAAAAATATAAATGCATGACTTTTGTTTTTGCTCCCATTTTTCATGAGCTGAACGCAAAGATCTAAAACTTTTTCTATGTACACAAAAGGCCTATTTTTCTCAAATATTGTTCATAAATTTGTCTAAATCTGTGTTAGTGAGCACTTCTCCTTTGTCCTTTGCTGAGATAATCCATCCACCTCACAGGTGTGGCATATCAAGATGCTGATTAGACAGCAGGATTATTGCACAGGTGTGACTTAGGCTGGCCACAATAAAAGGCCACTCTAAAATGTGCACTTTTACTGTATTGGGTGGTCCAGGGGGGTCAGAAAACCTGTCAGTATTTGGTGTGATCACCATTTTCCTCGCACAGTCTTCTTCATGAATTCTCTGAAACACCTTTGGAGATGGCTTATGGCAGAGAAATGAACATTCAATTCACAGGCAAAAGCTCTGGTGGAGATTCCTGAAGTCAGCATGCCAATTGCATATTCCCTCAAAACTTGTGACATCTGTGGTATTGTGCTGTGTGATAAAACTGCACATTTTAGAGTGGCTTTTTATTGTGGCCAGCCTAAGGCACACCTGTGCAAAAATCCTGCTGTCTAATCAGCATCTTGATATGCCACACCTGTGAGGTGGATGGATTATCTCAGCAAAGAAGAAGTGTTCACTAACACAAATTTAGACAGATTCGTGAACAATATTTGAGAGAAATAAACCTTGTGTGTACACAGAAAAAGTTTTAGATCTTTGAGTTCAGCTCATGAAAAATGGGAGCAAAAACAAAAGTCGTGCATTTATATTTTTGTTCAGTATAGATAGATAGATAGATAGATAGATAGACAGAGACAGACAGAGACAGACAGACAGACAGACAGATAATTCATAGATGGATGGAAAAGAGAGATATTAAGGGTTAGACCTCTTGATACTTAGGCATGTCAAATGGTGCAGTGGGTTAAATGTACACTTGGCAGTTAGGCACCACAACTTTGCGACTGATGCTAACAGGATGTTTTTTTTTTTTTTTAACTGACAAATCAATTCGGAATCGATTCATAACAGACAAATGAACCGAAAGAATCGAGTTAGTTAAAAGAATCAGATAGACAGATAGATAGATCCAATTAAGTATGACTGTAGAACAATACATTTATGCAGGTTAATCTTAACATGTTAGACCTGCAAATCTACCATTGATCATTCTAAACTGTACATGTTCAATCAAAGTCATGTGACATTTTAACCCAGAATACTTCGTATAAGCTTTACTTGGTCACATTTCTCTTCCAGCTGCAACAAAAAAAAAAAGAGATCTGGTTTAATAACCTTCCTCCTTATTAATGCATCTGTGACTGATATAAAATTGCTTAAGGCTGACGATACAAATTGATGGAATAACTTTGGTGAGTGAAGGATGCATTGGGTCCACAAAAATTCTTAACTAGAAGCACTCGGAGAGCGCAGACCTCCGCCAAGGCTGATCAGTGGGCCCCCCCGTGGGCCCCCCCACCCCCGATCACCCCCAAAAGTTAATCATTTCTTCCTTATCCCATTTCCAACAAACCCTGAAAATTTCATCCAAATCTGTCCATAACTTTTTGAGTTATGTTGCACACTAACGGACAGACAAACAGACAGACAAACAAACCCTGGCAAAAACATAACCTCCTTGGCGGAGGTAATAATAACTTATGGTCACAGGTTACACTGCAAATTTAACTTCACTTCAATCATTTTACACCATCAGTAGAGTTCAAATATGGATCTCATCTGTCGTATTGATAATTTCTTTTTGTTTAATGGATGTTGATCCATTTGGTTCTATGAATATGTAGAGAATTCACTACTCATATGCAGACAGTGGTTAACATGGTGTAAATAGGCTTTGTGTGGAGACTCATACAAACTGTGGTTTAGTTGGTAGAGTCAGTCAGTTCAGTCCCTGACCCTTGTCCACACATGGAAGTGTCCTTGAGCAAGACATGGAACTCCAAGTTGCTCCCCCTGACACTTTCACTGATGTGTGAATGTGTGGATGTTAGCATGTGCAGATGGGTGAATGTGACATCATCGGTAGAAAAGCGCTATGTAAATGTCCATTTCCCATAGAGAGGACTGACAACTGTCCCTGCATGGAGTCTCACAGAACTCAGTTACTGTATCCCATCATTATTTTTGTGAAACTTTACTTAATGAATACATAGACCTCTGGGGGTGCTATTTTTAGCAGCCGACTAATCCACACTGGGTGTCTGGGTGATTATTTGTGGCAGCAGAACAGTGGATGAGGAAGTAGTGTGTGTATATTGATGAGAAGAACAGAGCATGTTGCCCAGTGTTTTTTAACATTTTGTGTTGAAAAAGCCTATTTCTGCTGCAGTACATGCACAGTAGTGGCTTTTCCATTGAACATCTGCGGAAAACTTTGCTGATATTTACTTAATGTTGAAAAAACAGAAGTGTGTAATGTCGGTTTTTCCATTAAATCACAAATGCGATCATTACCTCCGCCAAGGAGGTTATGTTTTTGCCAGGGTTTGTTTGTTTGTTTGTTTGTCTGTTTGTTTGTTTGTCTGTCCGTTAGTGTGCAACATAACTCAAAAAGTTATGGACAGATTTGGATGAAATTTTCAGGGTTTGTTGGAAATGGGATAAGGAAGAAATGATTAAATTTTGCTGCTGATCGGGGGTGGGGGGGCCCACGGGGGGGGGGGGGGGGGGGGGGGGGGGGGCGCAGACCAGAAAATTTCATCAAAATCTGTCCATAACTTTTTGAGTTATGTTGCACACTAACGGACAGACAAACAGACAGACAGACAGACAAACAAACAAACAAACCCTGGCAAAAACATAACCTCCTTGGCGTGGGGGGGCCCACGGGGGGGGGCCACTGATCAGCCTTTGCGGAGGTCTGCGCTCTCCGAGTGCTTCTAGTTTGTTTATTTATTATCACAAGATAACATGAGAGGTCATTCCATAAACATGGAAATGAACATAAATATCACGCTGATTTACACATATATTCGTTATTATTACCTCCGCCAATGAGGTTATGTTTTTGCCAGGGTTTGTTTGTCTGTCCGTTAGTGTGCAACATAACTCAAAAAGTTATGGACAGATTTTGATGAAATTTTCAGGGTTTGTTGGAAATGGGATAAGGAAGAAATGATTAAATTTTGCTGGTGATCGGGGGTGGGGGGGACCACAGGGGGGGTCACTGATCAGCCTTGGCGGAGGTCTGCACTCTCCGAGTGCCTCTAGTTATTAAATATAACCCCTCTATCCCGTACTAAATTAAAAAATAATTCTGTTTCCTGGTGTGTCCACACATACCATGTTTCTTTAAAAACTATTCTCCTTGGCTTGTAATGTCCATCAACATTGTTTTGGTTTTTTTACCTCCGCCAAGGAGGTTATGTTTTTGCCAGGGTTTGTTTGTCTGTCTGTTTGTTTGTCTGTCCGTTAGTGTGCAACATAACTCAAAAAGTTATGGACAGATTTGGATGAAATTGTCAGGGTTTGTTGGAAATGGGATAAGGAAGAAATGATTAACTTTTGGGGGTGATCCGGAAGAGATCCTGGATTCTGGATCACTGTGAGATTTTCGTTAACATTGTGGTAAATGGGCCCAAAATTTTCGTTTCCCAATATCTCGCTTAATTATTGACCAAAACTCATGAAATTTAACTCAGGAATTGACAATGGGGTCCTCTATCACATTTCAAAGGCTGATCTGGATCTGATCCAGAAGGCGGATTTTATTTTAAAAAATAAATGTAGGATTTGTATCACCGATTATGTGGGGAATTTTTGCGCTTGGCGGAGGTCTGCGCTCTCCGAGTGCTTTTCTAGTTAATTCATGTGACTGGTTGCGGAAAAAGGTATATCCGTTGCAGTTTTGTGTGATATACCAATTTTGCTGAGCCTGAAAAACTACCTCTTACCAGCACAAAAACTTTTCATCAAAAAATAAAAGTTTTGGTGAAATTGTTGTTTTCCTGTTAGGCACATTTTAATGTGCAAGTTATATTCGTGCAATTTGAGGGTCAATGGAAAAGTGACTAGTGTCAGGTTTTGGGAACACATAGGCTACTGTACAACACAAAACTGTTAGCAGAAACAATTCATCAGTCATTAACAACCACAATAATAATGCAATAAACACAGTTCTTTATAGTGTGACATTAATGGAATTTGTGGAAAAGTGGGTCATAATTGGAAAATGTGATTGTCTGAATGGGAAGAGAGAGAGATAAATAAGGTAGTGTAGCTTTGCTCTCTCTCTCTTGGCCTCTAGCTTCCATCCTGTAAGGTAATCCAGCGTTCCCACTCGCTGTTATGGGCTTTTAGTTATTTTCCGGGGGAGGTAACAAAAGCAATCAGCAGTACTTGTGTGACTGTAGTGGAGACCCAGTGACTAATATAGCAGCTAATCTGCCTCCTTACAGACTAATGTGCTGCTTCTTGTGACTATTTTTAGCACAGACCAGCGATTCATATGAAGAAAAGAGTATCTCTGTGACTGGGCTGCATTTACTTTATTCACAGGAGGTGAGTGAGATTATAAATTTAATATAGAGGCGTTTTCACCTCCATTTGTCATCTCCACCGAAGCCGAGATTTTCTCCACATCACAGAGATGCACCTTATTAATCTCTCACTGCTGTCAGCCTGCTAGCACTGATTTAATGAGCCAATTAATGTTAAACAGAAAGAGTTGTGCAGATTAGGAGCAATTCATATAAAAAATGATTCCTTAATTGTGTTGAACATGTGGATGTGCAGTGCATACTTCAGTCACTGGATTAGCAGGGAGCAGCTGTGAACATCACTGGCGCATAAATCTGAAACCAGAGATGATGTATCTTCACACACTTAAAATGTATGTGATAAACTCATGTGAATTCAAAGGTCAAACCATAGAGATTTCAACTGCAAATACAGCTGTATGTTGTGGGTCATAACAAAAGATAAATCAGGTGACAAACATAATGCATTGTAGATAATGATAACACTCGGCAGCTCCAGTCACTGGTGAAGATCAAAAAATGTAGAAAAATCTCAGAAAGAGATAATCTCGTCATGTTTCCAATATTTATAGTGATTCTCCTGAGGGACGAGCCACATGTAACATTAAAAATAGACAAACTACAGTGAGGACTGTATGTGAAACAGCTTATTCCTGGTTGGACTGTCTGCCGTTGACATGGCAACAATGGCTGTTGGTGTTGAGAAAAATTCTACTGTAGATGCCACATTCAAAATTTTCCATTTTAAGTAATCTAAAATGATATTTCTGTGTAGATAAAAAAGAACCCAAAACTCAACAAAATCTTTGCATTTAATCTTAAAGGAGTGATATTTTGCCCTTTTTTTTTTTTTTTTAATGGAATTATACATTTTAAAACGTTTCCCTGTGGTCTACATAAACTGTAAATGCTATGCTTGGGTCTGAATTCTTCTTAATTCAACTCCACAGGTCCATCTTCAACCCTATTTCTGAGTAATGACACTAGAAAGGTGGTTTTGAGCGCTGGCCCTTTAAATGCACATGAGCCACTTTAAGCCCCACCCCCTCCAGGTTGTTGGCCATGCTGCTCTGTCCCGTTTAGCCACTTGTGTTCGTTAAATACAACCAACAACTGAACATTTTAGGTAATCGGCTTAAAATTTGGATATATTTTCAGTATGGATTACAACTGCTGCTGCTGACAAACAATTATGTCGTACTCGGAGAAATGTTCCTCAGAAGTCTTGATCTTATTTGTGCAAATGTTGTGATGCAATAACAAATTAAGAAGGAATTAAAACAGGTTGTAGAAATCCACTCAATTTTTGCCAACATGAATATAAAGATAGCTTTGCAGCACCTGGAGGGTTCAAACTCAAACTATCAATTATTAGAGTCCAAATACACAAATAAATGAACCAAAGACTAATAAAAGTGGATTTAGATAAATATGACCCCTTTAAATCTGGGGTGGTTTACAGATGGATTTTATTTCAGGCGTTTCCTGATGAGCTTTTATTACTTTTACTGTTTGCTGGAACAAACCTGTACAGATGATCTGTGTTTGTATTCCACAGGTCAAAGCAGCGTGAAACTTGTTTTTATTCAACAGTGAAAACAAGATTGAAGTCAAGATGACAAGCAGTACTCCAGTGTCTTTCCAGTGCCTTCTAATGCATTCATTGTCATTGAATTATGACACACACGTTGGAGTCATACACTCAATCAATGTAATGGAATCTGCATGTTCGATCTGAAATTAAGTCAACATGTTGTGTCTCTGATGTCCCCCTGTGTCCCAGCAGACCGCTGTCCAATCACAGCCTTCCAACACATCAGTACATTCCTCTTCATTGTCTTTATCCTGAATACACTCAGGACAAAGCATTCTGCACACTGATATTAATGATGTGTTTTCAGTCGACATTTTGTAGAAACAAAGAGTTAAAGAGGGAAACGTGAGGCTCCTCAGATGACGTTTTTAGTCAGTGTTACTTCATGAATGTGAGGTTTTCAAAGTCAGTCCTGTGAACCAGCAGAGAATAAATATAATGTATTTCACATGAAAATAAGAGCTTAGACATGAGACTTTACTCATCTCTTAGCTCTATACCTTTACCTTTATTCTCCTTTTTGTTGTCTGAAATACTTTCAGTATTTCCTTGTTCACTATAGAGAAGTCACTAAGATATCTCTGGATTTCTAATTATGGATTCATCAGTACAAAGACTTTTTATTTAGTTATTTTTTTTACATATTTTTTTTCTACATTGAGAACAAAGCAGTTTAGTGCCTCCTCCAGTTCTTATCATTTGTAACTGCTGATAATGATTACTTAAGATATGTTCATTTGATGAAGTAAAAATAAAACTGATTTTAGACAATAATTGTTTTATTCAGTCGTATAATTCTTAGAACTCCAGGAACACAGTACTGTGCATTAGTTTAGTTGGTTTAGAACAGTTGATCCCATATATCCAGTCTGAATGTATGGGATGAATATACAGCAGAATATACAGCAGTAAAAACAAGTTTCAGGGAAAAAACAGCTTCTATAAACTAAAATGGTAGTATTTAGTGTGACCTCCCATTGCACTTAACCTGTCTTTAACACTTTTGTTCAGACAATATGAGATTTATTATTATACAGATACAATAATGCATACAATTATATAATAATTCTGTCCGTTCTTCCAGTCGTCCTTAAGTCCATCCTTTGTCCACCTGACTTTACTGTCCAATGCATTTCTCGAAGACTATTCACCTCCTTCTTTCAAATTTAACACACATGTTCTTTACCACTAGGGTGCACTAGAGGTGCAGTGCACAGTTTGATGGCTGAATTTTAATTTTTGGAGTTGTTACTATTTTTTTGAAAATTTCCACACAGAAAAATTGTCCCGATTCTTTTTAAATTTGACACGCATGCTTTTCTCCCACTTTTTGCATGTTTTGTTTTGTTTTTTTTTGTTTTTTTTAAGCAAAATTTTGAAAAGTCTTTGAAAAGATTGAATATTAAGACTTAAAATTGACCCCTTTGTAGGCAGGGTATCAGTGAGCAGGAGGGGCCAAGTGTATGAGTGGATGGGGGTATTTGTAGGCTATGTTTACTTTTTACTTGTTGCATTAATTTTCTGATGTTTTATACACTGAACAAAAATATAAATGCACCACTTTTGTTTTCGCTCCCATTTTTCATGAGCTGAACTCAAAGATCTAAAACTTTTTCTATGTACACAAAAGGCCTATTTCTCTCAAATATTGTTCATAAATTTGTCTAAATCTGTGTTAGTGAGCACTTCTCCTTTGTCCTTTGCTGAGATAATCCATCCACCTCACAGGTGTGGCATATCAAGATGCTGATTAGACAGCAGGATTATTGCACAGGTGTGACTTAGGCTGGCCACAATAAAAGGCCACTCTAAAATGTGCACTTTTACTGTATTGGGTGGTCCAGGGGGCTCAGAAAACCAGTCAGTATTTGGTGTGACCACCATTTTCCTCGCACAGTCAAAACTTGTGACATCTGTGGTATTGTGCTGTGTGATAAAACTGCACATTTTGGAGTGGCCTTTTATTGTGGCCAGCCTAAGGCACACCTGTGCAAAATTCATACTGTCTAATCAGCATCTTGATATGCCACACCTGTGAGGTGGATGGATTATCTCAGCAAAGAAGAAGTGTTCACTAACACAAATTTAGACAGATTTGTGAGCAATATTTGAGAGAAATAAACCTTGTGTGTACACAGAAAAAGTTTTAGATCTTTGAGTTCAGCTCATGAAAAATGGGAGCAAAAACAAAAGTGGTGCGTTTATATTTTTGTTCAGTGTACCAGGTTTCATTCAACACATGTCAGATGTTTCTGTTTTTGCTGCTTCTGTTCATGGGGTCAGGGGTCACAATAAATAGTGACTTTAATCTTTAGCACCCATTTAGGTCAGTTTGTGTGTCTTTTGAGGCTGTGCACATATTCCCTGTATCTTCTTGTATCTGAAGAAAAGAGAATGAGAAATAAATATGTATGTTTATTGCAACCCTGAAAAAACAAAAAAACAACAAACCTAGAGGTGGCCTTAGACTTTTGCACAGTATTGTACATTACTTGTAAAATGCTTCAAGTAGCTGAAGGTACAGTAAAAATCATCAGGATGGTACCGTCTCTCCTTGAGGAGGTACAATCCTTTTTCGGACAGGGTTGAAATATTTGAAAAAGAGCGAATGGAATCTTCTGCATGTTTAAGAAATACATATGCATGCAGGAAGTACTGTAAACATGTATCTAGTCTCACCAGCATCACTGTAGGATTACAAGGAGAGCTTAAAGAAATATGCCAGTGATAAGTCATGACTATAAAAAATATTATCCATCTCATCCGTATGTGACTATTTCTTTGGCCATTTGTCGTTATAACAGAAGTAGATGATACACCCATTCTTAAATCTGCCAACAAAGTTATAAAGTAACACTGAAGCTGATGCTTCCACCAAAGGTTTTTATAGGACGCACTTGTTCCCAGATAAATTGGAACCACCCCACCTTCCCTTCTCACAGCGTGCATTACCTGTGGCCTACATTCTAACTGATAAATGTAGGAGGTGAATGTGAGGTGTGTGCAGACCCACAGTATTACAGAGCCATGAAGGGCCCAAAGCAATCCTCCTGGTTTGCGAGGCTGGGCGATTACACACTGGTCCACATATTAGAAACCCATTATCTGAGGGGCCAGAGAGGAATGACAGGGGCGGGAAAGTCACTTGGCAGATTAATGAGATTGTCCTCCAGTTCGAGGACGCCAACGTTTAGTCCAAGCCAAAACATTTAGCAGAAGAGTAACCTGTAAAGAGAGATGTCACTAGGACAGGAAGAGTATGTTCTTGTGATTTCAGCACACTGGCATGAACGCTTCACACACTGTTAGAACAGACTTTCTGCTACTCAGTTTTCAATGTAATACTGTAATCTTTGGTGTATTTTTTTAGCTGCATTTTGTACAGAGCTTCATTCAGAGCATCCGTAGCGCATAAGTAGAATCAGATTAATTCAGAAAGTGATCAGGATGGACCTTTGAAGTGCTGGTTGAAAGCTTTGCGATCTAATTTCAACAACCAGAGCTGGAATGGCTTTCCAAACAACACTTTTACAAACATGGAGAGCATGAAAAATATTCAATCTGCACTAAAAGGATGGCTGTTGAGCAGAGGGGCTCGGACATGCAAAACATCTTCTGGCTGAAGAGCATGAATGTATTAAGGAGAATTGGATACTCAACATTAACAACACACATTTGTTCTTCTTTGTGTGACGCACACATGTCGTCACGTTTTGTGTTTGTTGTGTTGTTTTGAACTGTAGAAATGTTTTCCTGTGGAAAAAAAAAGAGAGAAGAAACAGTTATTTTAGTCCTTATGGCTGCAAATGTATATATTTTATAACTGACTTAATTCAGTGGAGTTTATCCTGGATGCCTCAGCTTGGCCAGCAAGAGGCAGTGTGGTGCTGTACTTCTCCCTATGGACTGTCTTTGCTAGCGGCGGTCGTTGCTTCCTCACTCAGGTGAGCGAGGCTGAACTGGAAGGAAGCACTGTTGCCTGTCTCATCATTTTTATCCTGTTTATACAGGCCAGTACGGTTTGAAAACTTGAATATGAGTACAGAAATGTCATTGAACACTAAGGATAAGACACAAAACGGTTTTTTTTAAGTAGTTTAATTACGTGAACTTATGAACGGGTGGAGTATCGATTTGTACTTTCTGTTTCATGTCGGCGAAAATGGCGCCCGTCTTTTGGTTTGTCTCAAGGTAGAAAGCTAGCTAAGTTTCTGGCTCCAGCACATTCCATGGTTGGCTGAATTTTGTGTCATGGTTTTGAAAACTCTTGAAAGTCATGTGTGTATGCTTAGGTGTATGTTTACAGTTTAAACACATTTATTAGTATTGGTTATCAGTCTTCAGCTCGTGTTTTATTTTTGCCCATTTGGAGTTATATCGTAGTTTTATTTCACTTATTAGTGAGGCTAAATACTGGAAGGTTAAAGTAGGGACCTTTTTTTTTGTGTACATTTTGTGCCAATGTGTTAGTTTAATGAGTCTTGGAACTAAAGGTAAAATTTGACTCAGTTTCAGAACTGAATGACTGAGATATGCAAGATTTTATGTACTGAAAGCTTTGTTGATCCAGTTTTAGGCTAATCAGTGTATAAGTATTTTTGATCTGTGATTGTGAATGAAGTAATGTTGGAAAGAATCAAAACCAATGCAGAATGGAATGGGAAAGATGATTTTATTGGATGATTTTATTTTATTTGTAATACTGAGTAATAAAGACTCTGCTGAGCGAGGCTGAACTGGAAGGAAGCACCGTTGCCTGTCTCATCATTTTTATCCTATTTATACAGGAACCTTATCTGCTTATGGGTGTCCATTGTGAGACCCGTAACATTTGCTCAGTGGCTGCATGATCAGAAAAAATCCTCTCCATCATGTCTTTTTTACCCAAATAGAAGGAGCACAAGTGACCTTCTAAAAGTTTACAAAAAAATATTATCAACCCTCACAAATGAATGGGATGAAGTCTTATTATCCTGTGGGTGTTTTTGGCTTTGAAAATGTTTGTGGGCTGAGTGACCAAATTCCAGAATTAAAAAGAATCTTACATGTGTGTATTAAAATGTTTCCACATAGAAAAACTGGACATTTTCATGACTTAGTTTGTCTAGTGAAGCAAAATCACTTCATGTCTTTGCTTCATTTGGGATTTCATGGAATTTTGGACACACGTTGTTATTGCGGATATTCTTCAGTCTCTAAGCACTTTTCAGTTATTGTTCTGTGTACTAAGAACTATTGCCCCTTTTCCACTGCACCTTTCTAGCACGACTCGGCTTGACTTGACTCGACGCAGTTTTAGTGCTTTTCCACTGGGGGTTGTACCTGGTAACCATACTTTTTTTTCGTACCACCTTCGGCGAGGTTCTGTCTGGGCTGAGTTTGGCACTGAAATTTCACTGGTGGCCACTGATTGGTCAGAGGGAGTGTCGTCACACATGCTGGTTTTCAGCTGCATACCTCTGTATGACTTTCATAACTGTTCTTTGCTTTTCAAGCGTGTTTCGTCTCATCACTTGTATCTGTTTCTGGCTCTATCGTTTCACCTTTTCTGTGACAAAAAGCCACAGACTGAACAACAAGTACAGCATCACCTCAATGTCATCCATTGTCATTACTGTTAGCTATATCGAGTGAGACTTATGTCGCCTAAAAATGACGTCACGACTAGGGTGTTAGAAAATATCAGTTCTACAATATATCGTAATATTTCATTTCACAATGCCGTATCGATATTAAAAGTACTGTAATGATATTTTTAGGTATTTATTCAAATGCCGATAAGGCGGAGGTTCATTTTTCTTTTTTGGTTTTCATTATTTTTTAATTTCTTATTTATTATTATTTAATACTGTTTGATTAAATAATGGTTATTTGAAGCATCCTAAAAGCACTTTTCAGTGTCTGAGAGGCAGATGTTGGTTCCTTTGTTGGGATTGCACAAAAACAATGTTATGATGTTAGTTATGAACTAATAGAATATGAACATTTCAGCAGGATCTTAATCTGTAATGTCTGTAAAACATAATTTAAGTTTTAACACAGGAACATTTTGCTATATAATATTAGATCCTGTTGTGATGAAATAAAAATGTGTTTAGTATTTGTGCATATTTCTGGTGTAATTCAATTCTTCCAGGAAATAATCATTTTTAAAAAGAAACAAACAAAAGATTGTCTTTTTAACAGTATTATGATATATTGTGATATATAGTGTCATGATCCTAGTATTGTGATTTGTGTTGTATCGCTTGATTCTGGCCAATACACACCCCTAGTAATGGCAGTTTCTCTGAATAACTCGCCCTCCCGGCCAAACGATACATCGCAGGTGAATGATATTTTCCAAAAACGTAGCCATGGTTCCTGGGCTTCATATGAATCCATGTTTGAAGACCTAGCTCTTTTTAAAGTGACATGGCAGGCACTACTTTGGAGGCATATACCTGCTTTTCTCCCATTAACTCTCCATTTTAGCAGATTCCTTCTTGTCTTGGTCAGTTGACTGTTTTTAAACTGCCCAAACTCAGTCATTTTTCACAGTACAGGAAAAAAACCTACATCTGTGTGTTCCCCAGGCCCTTCTGACGCTCATGGTCATTGCGGTTTTCACCTATCTTTTACGGTTTTCCCGTAATTACCTGTTGATTGAGACCTGTTCTGATCCAGTCTCAGCCTATTCCTGCTGCTCTGTGTGTCAGTTTCATTCTCTGTGTGTGTCAGTGCAGCTCCGTTGCTGCGGTAACAGCCCCTTTGCTCTGTGTCCCAGGTGTGTCCAATAAACCCAATCAATCTGACATGTTTCTGCTCCCATAGCAACCCTGGAGAGTCCATAGCAACGCTGGGTGTGTGAGACAGTACTGACACTACTACTATTACTGTTACTACTATGATAACTACTACTACTAAAAATACTACTACTACTACTACTACTACTAAAAATACTACTACTAGGATTACTAAAAATACAACTACTACTATAAATACTACTAGTACTACTACTACTATTAAAAATACTACTTCTTTTACTGCTTCTCCTATTACTGATAGAATAAACTGACTCAAACTGATTCTCTCTCATACACACACACACACACACACACACAGCTCTTCAGTTCTCAGCTGCAGACAGAGTATAGAACACAGACAGTTGAAGCTCAGGTGTCAGGTGATCAGCATCAGTGAATCAGGTCACACATGACTCAAACTAATGAGGAGAGGAAAAAATCAGCCAGAAAAGTCCACTTTTTTCCAGACACTACTACTTCGCCATACTTTGACCTACAGACTTCATTTAAACTTTAAAACGTAGGCATTTTTTGTCCTCTGCGCACAAATGTACTTGGTATGAGGATGTGGTTTATGGTTTTCAATAGGTGAGTCTTCAAAAACCCCTGGGTTGAGTGAAAATTGTCCAAATTTCCTGAGTTAGAGTGTGTGATGTCATCACGCTAGAGTGGAAGAGCAGCGAAAATTCAACTGAAAATTCTCTGAATAACTCGCCCTCCCATCCAAACCATACATCGCAGGTGAATGATCTTTTCCAAAAATGTAGCCATAGTTCCTGGGCTTCATATGAACCCATGTTTGAAAACCTAAAATTTTTGCATGTGAGCGTTGTGGTGAGTCCCGTGAATGGATAGATATGTCACATGTGGGGAAAAACTCCAAAGTGAAAAATGAGTTCCAAACATCGCAACTTTGTGGGCTTCTCAAACAAAACTAAGACAGTTATGGAAAAAGTACGAGATCACTTTTTTGAGGAGGGTTCACTCTATCTTTTGGTGCTATTTAGAAGTCAATACGACAAACGGTGTCATCGGAGTTAGTTTTAAAAATTTTATTTTGAAAGGCATATTGCGAACTTCCTGTTGGCGATAGCTCATAGATGTCAGCACGTAATTTGTTGGGCTCAATTAAACGAACGTTTTGGCGTTGGTTTCGTGTGTCTATGACATTCCTACCAGTGACATGCAGTCAAAGGAGGCAAGGGAGGCAGAGCCTCCCTTGCCAATCTTGAAAAGAAGAAAATACTTAATCAAAAAATATAATAAATGTTGATAGTTTTCAGTTGGTATGTCCTATAAACTCATTTTCCGTTCGAATCCAATATTATTATTATTATTTATTTTTATTTTTTTGTCAATTAGAATAGCAGAATTTCCGCATGCTCCGTTCAAATACAGGGAGGAGGCAGCGCTGTGCTGTGCCTCCCGCAGAACTGTCTCCTCCCCTCATGAACTCTGCTGAAAATATTGTGTCGCTGTCCCTCTGTATATCGCAGTTAAAATGCTTTCAAACACTCTGATTCTATGCTCTATCCTTCCATAATCTGCATAACATATGGAATGTATTTCTGTAATGTGTTTAGGCTCATAGATTAATCAGAAAACCGCAGTGAAAAAGTCACTAGGGGAGGCAAACAGTACCCCTGCCTCATGATAGATGGCGCCAGTGAGTCCACAGATTCATGCACTTATAATCGTCTTCGTTCTTTTTTATACACTTTAATTCACCTCATCAAAAATGGAGGATTACATTTCATGTACAAATAAAGGTAAGACCATAAACTTTTTTTATTTTTAGTTTGAAATGGCTTTTTTTGAAGGTTTCCTGTTGAGTTCCTGCCAGCCTACCTGTGCTGACTTGATGCAGAGCCCGTATACCCAGGCCATTCCTTTTGCTCACTCTCTCTATTCCAGTTTCTCAGGCAGTGGCGATTTCTCATAGACTGCAAGGGAAGCCCGGCTTCCCCTAAAATTACGAAAATTAAATGGTTAAATATGTTCGGTTGTGTTGACATTTCATTGACCACAAATGTGTTAGAACACGTTCATCTCAAAGACGAGTTCGTTCAGAATCAGCTTTATCACAAATCAACGGACGCGATGTTGTTCACTTCTCATACATTCCCGTTGCGCTGTTTTTTCATTCGATCTCTGCTCAGTGCATTTGTCCGTAGACTGCGGGTGTCTCTGGGCTTCAGTGAGACTGAGTGGAACAGTTGTTTTCATTGCCTCAAAACTGGACAGTAATTGGATAAATGCCACAATGTTGTCCCGCCCCCAGACGCCGGACGTCTCTGGGGGTGAATGGAGCTGTGGGCGGAGCTCGGCCGGGCTGGACGCCAGAATCCCACGTGCTGATTGGAGGATCAGTCGAAAGGCTGAATCCCGTTTGATTGACAGCTGTTTTCAGATCTGCTACTTCACTGACACAGTTCAGTTTAATACCGTCGCACATTCTGCTGTGAAATCAGAGAAACCACTACGAAATTACTCGTTCGTTTCTTGCACTGTAAATAAAACACTCATTGCACTTCCTTGTTTCAATTTAACATAATTTCAGCATTTTCTTGTTTCAGTCACATAATTTAATCATTTCTTGTTCGAGTTTAATATCGTTTTGTAGATAGTTAAATCAATCATACTGTCGGCTAGGTCGGAGTGAAAGGAGCATCTGTAGTTTAAAAAGGCTGAAGTCTTACACCCACAACACAATGGGCCAAAGCAATCTGAGCAGAGAGGACACTGGTCCAGTCCCTGGAAAAGATGCCTACTTGGTACGATAAGGTCACTGAGCATTTTCTTAAAAAGGAACGGAGGGACGAATGTATGTTTAAATAACTTGACAATTTTTTTAAATTTTTTTTTTAATGTAAGCTGACAATGAGCTTCCCCTGTCTGAAAGACGAGCAGCCGCCACTGTTCTCAGGCCACCATATATATCTGTAGATCTGGCTCTGAAAGAGTCAGTGCCTCCCCAGCCATGAACCCCACTGCACGTCACTGATTCCTACTGGAAGTTTGCAATTTGAGCATTTTATTTTGAAAGGCAAATTGTGAACTTCCTGTTGGAGTTAGGTCATGAGTGTCAGTGCGTGATTTGTCGGGCTCGATGAGACGAAAATTTTGGCATTGGTTTCATGTTTCTATGACATTTCTACTGGCCGCTAGGGCCGTTTTTGTGTATCTAGGGGGCGCTAGAGAGCTCATTTTGGCACCTATGGGTATAATTTGTACATTTTATCAAATTTTTCACCAGACCTGACATGTGTGCCAAATTTTAGTGAGTTTTTGAGCATGTTTAGGGGGTCAAAATCCAGTTTAAATTGACGATAGTATAATAAAAAATGAACGAATAAGAATAGGGCCTTGCTTGCAGGCAAGGCCTCTCACCGTGTGAGAGGGCCTTACCTTTCGGCTCGGTCCCTAATAATAGGTGGATCAAGGCTAAGACACCTTCAGGACCTTTGATGTTATGCACACAATAAACCTAACCTTTTACATTCACCAACATAATGTACCACATTGGGAATAAATCAAGGAGAATTTAGAATATACTTTTTATAAATTTATTTTAGGCAATTTTAGCAAAGCATATACATAAATCATCAATCAATTAGTCTATAATAAAATCATTAAACTGAACTTCTAAAGTTATAAATCAATATCCGAATCATTAAACTTAACTGCCCTCTATTTTCCTTACTTCAACGCAATCCCTGTTGTAATCCCTCAACCCACAGTTCAGTCCTTAGAATCCTTGTGTAAATGTCCCAAATTGTTGCCTCGCTTGATGTCCTCAAGGAAAGGAAAAAGAAAAAGTTTTGTTTCCGCATTTAAGAAAAATTAGGGAAAAAGTTCAAATTCAGAAAAATTAAAAAATTAATGCAATTTAGAAAAGGAACTCATCAGCTTGGCCAAAACAAATGAATTCAATGCTGGGTAAAAGGGAAAAGAATTAGGAAATGTAAAAATCTTCTTCTTTTCCAGTTCGGACCAAAACAGGGAAAAACCCAACAAACTCTGGTAAACAGCTTATTTGTTGGCAAATGTCCCCGTGAAGTTGGTAAAAGTCCTCTTAAAAGACAATTCTTGTCTTTAAAGTCTTTGATCCGTTGTCTCTCAGATGAGATAGGTCTTTGTCTTCAAATCCCGATTCATCGATGCAAAGTTACTCTATCTGATGAAACCTCCAGCATTATTTGAGAAGTAAGATTAACAACTTAGAAGCCAATCTGCCACACTCTTTTCTGGTCCTAAAAGAGCATAGCTCTAAGTCTAATCTCTACGTATAACACGTAGGGCACCCTCTCCTTCGGAGCGTCTCGTACTTCTGAAAAGCTATAATAGCCATTTTAGTCTTTAACACAACTTCAGACATCCTCCGGCTACACCCAGTTGACTTCATCGATAGATGAGTCGTGTCCAGATGTCTCCGTTGGAACTTCCCTTTCTTTCCAGTTTTGGTGCGGCAGATAGCTGGTTGTTTTTCTCACTTCTCCTATTTTGCAATAGTTACTGACTGTGTCCGTGCAAAACATGTCCTGACATGCTCCTTCTCTGCTTTAACATGTCTCAACACATCCCTTTGCATTCAAATGAATCAACATCATTTTACTTTAATCATACTTATTGATCACAATGCATATATCAACTTTAATTCAACTTAATAAATCAACTCAAATCATCATGTTAGTATTACGTTATATTTAATCACTGTTTTTACGCTGGATAATATGTTCCCACTCTATGCCTATATCAGCCTGAGGAACCCTGACCTCGACCTAACTTGACAATGCCCAATACCCGCAATGCAATGCAGAGATAAAAAGGTGTGGTTATGACTAAAACTTAGTGATTTAAATCCATTCAACTTAAACTTTTTCGTACTTTCGACTATGTCTACAAATTAGTAGAATATACTTAACATTTTATTGAAATGTAATAAAACTTAAATCATTTAAGTAGATTGTAATTAAAGCATTTTATTAAATACAAAGTATGGGTTTACAGGCCAGAATATACCCCCCCAGGTCAGATTACACCCGCATGATATCTGTGTTGAGTGATATACACAAGAGTTAGTTCTACTGGGGGTTCAGCTTTGTCAGGTAAATTAAGCCAGAAAATTAACAGACTTAACTCTTAAAACTCTAGATTACATTTATTACTTCAACTACAAAAACTGTAATCTGTAAAAAAAAATATTAGACTTCCACAAAAATTAAAGATTGCTACCACACTTCTCAGTTGTGCTTACACATTAAAAAAAGCACATTAAAAACAAAACATTACAATGCAATTGGAACATAGTGTTCAATTAATTTGACTGTTCATTATCTAATAACAGTCATAATGTTCTGAATCTATACTTTGGCCTGTTGGTATTACAACAGTACCTCATCATTTCCATCCAGATGTTGGTACATTGTCCCTGTGCTGGGACGTGTAAGGCGAGTCTTCATAGTCCTAAAAATACAGGAAAACATTCAACCTCACAAGTACTGTTTTAGTCTCTGTTTTATGAGGTGTTTTCAAGGTGTTTCCCTACCTGATAGCAAACAGCAGACCACACACAAGAATTAGTAGAGCGCTGACTGTAGTTATGAGTGCAGGAAACATCCCCTGACCTGGACATTAGGAAACAAAGAAGAAACTAAGATTTGGATGAAACGATAATAACTACCCATTTACAGTTTTGATTTGTTCTCAAACATTTGCAAATGAGATGAAAATTCAGAATTCTGTTTTGTTAGCATGAATATGGAAGCAAATCTGTGTCATCAGAGATTGAAAGGTTGTATTTTGCAGTACTTTAGGTTGAAAGGTGTTATTTTGGAATAATTTAGGTTGAAAGGTTGTATTTTGCAGTAATTTAGGTTGAAAGGTTGTATTTTGCAGTAATTTAGGTTGAAAGGTTGTATTTTGCAATGTTTTTTTTTTTTTTGAATGGTTGTATTTTTACACATAGAGTTTCGTATTCTGAATTCAATTATTCAAAAAAAATTTTTTTTAATTCAATATTCTTAATTACAATGTGTTTCAAATTCAATCTAAAAAAATTCAACCTAAAAAAATTCGATATAACATCTTGACCAGGCAAAACCAATGGAGTACGGAGCCACTCGATCTAACTTTCACCCAATCATACGTCGCGCTGAAGATCATGTGATGCTCACTCAGCAGCACAGGACGGGACTCCCGTGAAAAACCATGCTCTTGTTTTGTCGCCGTGCACATTCTTGGACCTATTCCCGGTTGCGCTGCTTCTTCATGATGGGGAACAGCAAGACGGGGTCTGGTACTGGAGACGCTCTCCCAGAAGCAACTGCTGCTCTTGTGTTTACAGTCCTATCTTGCAATCCACAGGCGAAAGACACAAATATTCACTCTGTGGCATGTGTCATAAACATAAATATATTTTTTTCGAACACCGGCTTTGTGCAGATGCTCCCTCCAACTTGTCTTGGACAAAGCCCACAGTGTCAGAAAACACTGGGTCTCCTCCTCCGTCCACTGCTGCTTGTTTTTTGCTGTCTATTACTCTTTCTCTAAAAACTAAATTAAACTAAAAAAAAAAAAAAAAAAAACCGCTGGCTGTAGTTTTTAAAATGCCGGTTCATAGCGGAGAAACAGCGAGTGCATATTGAGGCACCGACACCACCGGTGGCTCACTTCCGGTACCACGGCACCGGCACCGCGGCACCGAGCTATGAACCGACATTCGGTTCGAAAAAAAATATAAAGAGAGCTGGATAAGACCGGACCTGGACCAGCTTCTAAACAAACTAAAGAAGTTAAAGATGGACTACAGGGACCAGAAAAGACGCAGCGGACGGCCGGAAAAAAATCCCATTAGGAGCTGCTGGACTGGATTTTAGGGGACCACTGAATCAGACTACTGTCATGTCTGCTCCCAGACTGTGTCTGTCTTTTCTGTTTTCTCTGTCATTTCCTGTTTTATTTTGTTAAGTTTCCCTCATGTGTCATGTCTGGTGTTTTTACTTCCCCTCCTTGATTGTTTCACCTGCTCCTGATTACCTGACTCCTCCCTGATTATCTCCACCTGTGTCCAATTGTCTTCCCGCCCTCTTGTGTATTTAAACCCTGTGTTTTCCCCTGTTCCTTTGCCAGTTTGTGTTCTACCTTTGTGTGCTCACTTAGCAGCGTTTTTGGATACCTGTCAGTCTGTCTGCCCGTTCTTGACCCGTTTTTGCCTTCCGACCACCGATCCTGCCTGTTCCTTGTCTGCCTGCTCGTCTGGTTCTGACCTGGTTCGTACATCGACTTCTGATTCTGCCTATTCCCTGACTACCTCAGCCTCCAACGTGTTACCTTGTGTTTCGACCCTCGCCTGGACCTTGACCGTGAGTAGCCTTTCCCTCATGTCCCGTTGCCTCCTGAATTGCCCTCCTGTGTATGACCTGGCTTGTTTTTTGACTATCCTCTGTTTTGCCCTAGTCGGGGTGTTGACGGGAATCCTCCGGCTCGGCCGTGCTGACCATCCATATTCTCCGCTCACGGCCCGGACGAAGAGTCCAGTATCACACGCCTTCATAGACGTGTTAACAATTTTGTGCTGTGTTTTTACTACCGTGATTGTGTTTAATAAACACTCTCAATTGGTCATCTGTGTTCTGGTCTTGCATTTGGGTTCAGCCTTTGTACTAGTCTCATTACAGTACAAACTGGCCAATAAGATGAACCCAGCAGACCTAGACCAGGTCCGGGAGGCAGTTCGGTCCCAGGGGCAACGCTTAGGGGGACATGAACAGATTTTGCACTCCCTAATGGATAAGATGAATCAGCTGTCCGTTCAGTTTTCCCAGTATTCTGGTAACCAGGCTTCTGCTCCGGTCCCGCCAGTCGAGAATATTAACTCTGTCTCACCCGTTAAAGCCTTGGAGGAACCCAACATCCCACCTCCATCTAAGTACACAGGTAACCCTGATACTTGCCGTAATTTTTGTACGCAACTGCAGCTCATTTTTGATTCCCAGCCCCGCCGTTTTGCTAATGAGTCAGCTAAGGTTGCATATATTGCTAGCCTGTTGGAAGGCCCTCCTTTAAGCCTTTTCAACGCAGCCTATGAACAAAGGTCTCCCATCACTCAGTCAGCCTCGAGTTTGATGGCTGAGCTAAAAAGGATTTATGACCATCCTATCCGTGGACCACAGGCCAGTCAAAGACTCATGAGGCTGAGGCAGGGAGATCGCCCCATAAGGCAGTATGTCAGTGAGTTTCGTTCGTTGGCAGCAGAATCTGAATGGAACGAGAAGTCTCTGATCTCTGCGTTCCAGAGCGGTCTTAACCGCACTATCGGTCGTGAGATGGCGCTCCGGCAGGAACTCCATTCACTGGATGAGGTCATCGAGGCAGCTATTCGGGTCTCTGACCAGTCGGCGTTTTGGCAGCCAGAACCATCATGGAACTGCCAGCCTTCTGTGAGTAAGCCCCACTCAGAACCCCCTCACCCAGTACCTGAGTCCAGCGGGGGTTCGAAGGTGGAACCGATGCAAGTGGGTCGGACTCGTCTGTCAGCAGAGGAGCGTCATCGCCGTCTGGTGGCTGGTCTGTGTCTTTACTGTGGTCAGGAGGGGCACCGAGTCAGCAACTGCCCAGTGAAGCCTAGAACGATGGCAGGTGAGGACTCTCTTTTGAGCAGAACGTTCTGTGTGTCCAGCGCCTCTCGTGTTCAGCCCTTGGTCTGTGTGTGCTCTAACTCTGTGTCTCTGCAGCTTCCAGTCCTGATAGACTCCGGGTCAGACGCTAATCTTATGGACGAAGAATTAGCTAAGCAGCTCCACCTCAGTCTGCTCCCGGTTCTGAAGCCCCTGGAGGCGAGGGCTTTAGACAATCACATTATCTGTAGAGTGACTCAACGGACTCAACCAGTTACTGTCCGGTTCAAAGATGGTCACTCTGAGGAAATCAGTTTTCATATTTACCACTCTGACTCTCACCCTCTCATATTAGGTCACCCCTGGCTTTCTTTCCATAACCCCTGTATTAACTGGCAAACGGGGGAGGTCCAAGCTTGGGGAGAGAGGTGTGGTTCCTGTCGTGAGGGGGTCCGGGATCCTGACCCTCTGTCCAAGCCAGTCCAGGTCACTGTGGCTCCTGTCATTTCTCCGGAGGAGCTGGAGACGGTGTTTCCTGCTCTTAGTAAGGTACCTGAGTGTTATCACGACCTTAAAGAGGTATTTAATAAGTCACGCGCTACTGCGCTGCCCCCTCACAGACCGTATGACTGTGCCATTGATTTGCGTCCTGGTACCTGCCCCCCTAAGGGGAGGCTGTATTCTCTGTCTGGTCCGGAGACGGCCGCTATGAAAAAATATAATGATGAGTCCCTGGCGGCCGGCCTGATTCGACCATCCTCATCTCCAGCTGGGGCAGGGTTTTTCTTCGTCGACAAGAAGGATAAGACGCTACGCCCTTGTATTGACTATCGTGGCCTTAATGACATTACCATCCGTAATAGATATCCGTTACCCCTCATGTCTTCAGCCTTCGAACTATTACACGGGGCCAAAGTATTCACCAAGTTAGACCTCCGTAACGCATATCACTTGGTGAGAATCAGAGAAGGGGACGAGTGGAAGACTGCCTTTAACACCCCAAGTGGACACTATGAGTACTTAGTGATGCTGTTTGGTCTCACTAACGCCCCCGCTGTTTTTCAAGCATTAGTCAATGATGTGTTACGTGACATGCTCAATGTTTTTGTATTTGTGTATCTGGATGACATTCTTATTTTTTCTTCGGATGAGAGGTCACATGTCCAGCATGTCCGCCAGGTGCTCCAAAGACTGCTCCAGAATCAACTGTTTGTAAAAGCTGAGAAGTGTGAGTTTCACCGCCCGTCTGTTTCCTTTCTGGGTTTCATCATCGCGGAGGGGAGTGTCCAGATGGACCCAGACAAGGTCAGTGCTGTCAGGGATTGGCCCACGCCCACCAGTCGTAAGGATGTCCAGAGGTTCCTTGGATTTGCTAATTTCTACAGGAAGTTTATTAGGGGGTTCAGCAGTGTGGCTGCCCCTTTGCATGCTCTAACCTCTCCCAAGTCCGTTTTCAGATGGAATCCCGAAGCTGACGCAGCGTTTGTGAAGCTGAAGAGGGCGTTCACCTCGGCCCCCATTCTGTCGGTTCCGGATCCAGCTCATCAGTTCGTTGTGGAGGTGGACGCCTCTGATCTGGGGGTTGGGGCAGTCATTTCGCAACGCTCCCCAAAGGACAACAGACTTCACCCGTGCGCTTTCCTCTCCAGGAGACTGTCGAAAGCGGAGAGTAATTATGACATCGGCAACAGGGAGTTGCTAGCCATCAAGGTGGCCCTGGAGGAATGGCGCCACTGGCTGGAGGGGACCGAAATACCATTCATGATCTGGACGGATCACAAAAACCTAGAGTATCTGCGGTCGGCTAAGAGACTCAACTCCCGTCAGGCCAGGTGGGCTCTGTTCTTTACACGATTCAACTTTTCACTGTCATATCGGCCTGGTTCTAAAAATGTGAAGCCTGACGCTCTGTCTAGACTCTTCATGCCCGTCAACTCTGATTCTGAACCGGGACCTATCCTCCCTGAGACCTGTGTGGTGGGGGCGGTGCAGTGGGAGATTGAGAAATCTGTTATTGATGCTTTACAAGACTGTGATATCCCGGCTGGCGTTCCGCCAGACCGTCTGTTTGTCCCTGATCACCTCCGCCCGCAGGTCATCCACTGGGCTCACACATCCAGGCTGACATGTCACCCGGGAGTTCAGCGGACTGTTTTCGTTATTAAACAGCGTTTCTGGTGGCCTGCTTTGGAGAAAGAAGTGGCGGAGTATGTCGCTGCCTGTCCCGTCTGTGCTGCGTGTAAGACCTCCAATAAACCTCCGGTTGGTCAATTACACCCTCTACCTGTTCCCAGTAGACCCTGGTCTAATGTGTCACTAGACTTTGTGACGGGGCTGCCCCCGTCTGATGGAAATACCACTGTGTTGACCATTGTTGACCGTTTTTCGAAGATGGCTCACTTTGTTCCACTACCTAAGCTCCCCTCTGCTAAGGAGACAGCAGAGGCGGTGTTATATCATGTCTGTCGATTACATGGTT
Source organism: Sphaeramia orbicularis (assembly GCF_902148855.1). Taxonomy (NCBI): domain Eukaryota; kingdom Metazoa; phylum Chordata; class Actinopteri; order Kurtiformes; family Apogonidae; genus Sphaeramia; species Sphaeramia orbicularis. The sequence continues at coordinate 23,049,150 of NC_043968.1, read as the reverse complement.
TTCCCAGAGACATTGTTTCGGACAGAGGTCCTCAGTTTGTTGCACGTTTTTGGCGTGCTTTTTGTTCCCTTATTGGGGCGTCTGTTAGTCTGTCCTCGGGCTATCACCCACAGTCCAATGGTCAGACTGAGCGGCTCAATCAGGCGCTGGAGGCCGGTCTTAGAGTTTTGGCCTCCCACAACCCTGCTTCCTGGAGCCGCCAGCTGATCTGGGTTGAATATGCCCACAACTCGCTGCCCTGTGCTTCTTCTGGTCTGTCTCCTTTTCATGTAGTTTGTGGTTATCAACCTCCTCTGTTCCCGGCCCTGGAGAAGGACGCCAGTGTCCCCTCAGCTCTGGCGCTGATAAGGAGATGCAAGAGGACCTGGATTCGCGCCAGACAAGCTCTGTTAAAGGCCTCGGGGGTCTACAAGGCAGCTGCAGACCGGCACAGGACTCCAGCCCCGGTCTACCAGCGCGACCAACGTGTGTGGCTGTCAACCCGTCATCTTCCCTTGAGGGTGGAGAGCCGCAAATTGGCACCCAGGTTCGTGGGCCCATTTCCTATCTCAAAAATTATTAATCCTGTCTCTGTCCGTCTGAAGCTACCTAGGACCATGAGGATTCATCCTACCTTCCACGTGAGTCAAGTTAAACCGGCTAAGGAGAGCCGGTTAGTTCCTCCCACCCAGCCACCACCGCCACCCCGGATCATTGATGGAGGTCCAGCCTACACTGTACGCTGGCTCCTAGCGGCCCGTCGCCGGGGAAGAGGATTTCAATACTTGGTGGATTGGGAAGGATACGGCCCTGAAGAGCGTTCCTGGGTGCCCGCCTCTTACATCCTGGACCCGGACCTGATCCGGGACTTTCATCGCCGCCACCCGGAGGTTCCTGGGCCGTCCGGTGCCGTCCCCTAGAGGGGGGGGTACTGTCATGTCTGCTCCCAGACTGTGTCTGTCTTTTCTGTTTTCTCTGTCATTTCCTGTTTTATTTTGTTAAGTTTCCCTCATGTGTCATGTCTGGTGTCTTTACTTCCCCTCCTTGATTGTTTCACCTGCTCCTGATTACCAGACTCCTCCCTGATTATCTCCACCTGTGTCCAATTGTCTTCCCGCCCTCTTGTGTATTTAAACCCTGTGTTTTCCCCTGTTCCTTTGCCAGTTTGTGTTCTACCTTTGTGTGCTCACTTACCAGCGTTTTTGGATACCTGTCAGTCTGTCTGCCCGTTCTTGACCCGTTTTTGCCTTCCGACCACCGATCCTGCCTGTTCCTTGTCTGCCTGCTCGTCTGGTTCTGACCTGGTTCGTACATCGACTTCTGATTCTGCCTATTCCCTGACTACCTCAGCCTCCAACGTGTTACCTTGTGTTTCGACCCTCGCCTGGACCTTGACCGTGAGTAGCCTTTCCCTCATGTCCCGTTGCCTCCTGAATTGCCCTCCTGTGTATGACCTGGCTTGTTTTTTGACTATCCTCTGTTTTGCCCTAGTCGGGGTGTTGACGGGAATCCTCCGGCTCGGCCGTGCTGACCATCCATATTCTCCGCTCACAGCCCGGACGAAGAGTCCAGTATCACACGCCTTCATAGACGTGTTAACAATTTTGTGCTGTGTTTTTACTACCGTGATTGTGTTTAATAAACACTCTCAATTGGTCATCTGTGTTCTGGTCTTGCATTTGGGTTCAGCCTTTGTACTAGTCTCATTACAACTACAGGTGCACTGAACTGGGACACAGCAGACACGGACTGGAGGCTTTCGATTGTGGGTGAGTCTGTAGTTCTAACAGCGGCAGACGATACTGGTAAGTTTTGTTTCTAAAACACATGGTTAATGGCTCACAGAAAGTCGACTTTAGAGATGAAAGTGAAGTACAAACATTAGGGATGTTAAAGCGCTAGCTAGTGGTATGCTAACAACAAGCTAATAGTAACATTTCCGTGTTGTCTCCAACGGTGTTTCTCGGTGGTTTCATAAAAGTCAGAACTGAACCGAGTAGTTAACTGAACCCAGTTCCAGTAGACAGGGTTATTGTCCACACTGGGGAGAACATGTCCGATTAAACCATGGTTTCTTGTTGTGTTCTTTACAGTTGTTGTCCGTGGACGAGGAGGCAGATTCACAGCAACAGCACCTGGATTTTTCTTCCCTTTTGTCAAGTTTTTAAAGCATTTTGTATTTGAGCCTAGTTATTTTATACTTCAGTGTGAATAAACCCATTTGAAATGCATAAAGTTCATTTTGTCTGTGTTTTCTTATGCCTCACATAAATTTGAATAACAATACCGCTCTGCTGACCTCACTAATTATCTGTTTACAGACTATTCTTCCATTGTGTTTCTACGTATGTCCAATAGAAACCCACATATTTATGTTTATGACACATGCCACAGAGTGAATATTTGTGTCTTTCGCCTGTGGATTGCAAGATAGGACTGTAAACACAAGAGCAGCAGTTGCTTCTTTGAGAGCGTCTCCAGTACCAGACCCTGTCTTGCTGTTCCCCATCATGAAGAAGCAGTGCAACCGGGAATAGGTCCAAGAATGTGCACGGCGACGAAACAAGAGCATGGTTTTTCACGGGAGTCCCGTCCTGTGCTGCTGAGTGAGCATCACGTGATCTTCAGCGCGACGTATGATTGGGTGAAAGTTAGATCGAGTGGCTCCGTACTCCATTGGTTTTGCCTGGTCAAGATGTTATATCGATTTTTTTTTTAGATTGAATTTGAAACACATTGTAATTAAGAATATTGAATTAAAAAATTTTTTTTTTGAATAATTGAATTCAGAATATGAAACTCTGTGTAAAAATACAACCATTCAAAAAAAAAAAAAAACATTGCAAAATACAACCTTTCAACCTAAATTATTGCAAAATACAACCTTTCAACCTAAATTATTCTAAAATACAACCTTTCAACCTAAATTACTGCAAAATACAACCTTTCAACCTAAATTATTGCAAAATACAACCTTTCAATCTCTGATGACACAGATTTGCTTCCATACATGAAGTTAAAAAGCTGTATCCATTGTATACACGACTGCTTGAAATAATGACACACAAATACTGTGCACAGTATAAGTCTTTTCATTCCAATGGACAACACCAGAAAAACCATCACTAACCTTGACCTACTGCAGGAGTTTGTTGCTCAAAAGTATAGAAATAGAACTGGCCAACGGTAGAACCCACAGAGTTCCTGCTGTGGCAGAGCAGAGTGGACAGATCCAGCTTCTGTGGGAGGTTTATGGTGATGGTGCTCCTCAGACCTGTGCCGTTCAGAGACTCACTGCTGATGTCTACCTTGTCCGAGTGATTCACAGATAGCCCGTCCAAATACCACTGTAATCTGGGAGAAGGGTTTCCCACAGTGGAACAGGAACAGCTGACTGTTGCTGCAGCTTTGGTGCAGTTGGACGGGGACAGGATCTGTGGAGCAACTGTGATGACGAGTGTTTCATCAGGTTTACAAAAATGCAAAGACACACTCAGGTTAACTCTGTCATGATGGAACACAAAAAGTCTATTGTGAGGGGGGTTATTGTGGTAATATTTATATAAAGTTGAACTATCAGCAAGTCTTCCAAATGAACAATAACAGTGAGTGGTGTACTAATAATCTACTGCATCCTTCAGTCCTACATTGTCTATTATCTCTATTGGAGGCTGCTTTATAATGATTGACATACTTTACATTACAAATCACCCAGTCATATTACAAGAATCTAACATGACTTCTAGTAAATATCTGGTTATGATTATCTAGTCATCTTCCACAAGTCAATGTCAAGATGAGTGTTGTTTGTCAACTCACATTCAGTTTGGTCCAGACAACGAGCATAAACAAAAGAATTTGTGCACAATAATATTCTAAGCCCCAGTCCAACACCACTTATGCATAGACCCTTAATAAAATATCATCTACAGTTATTATGGGACACTTTGCTGCATTAAATCCAACCAGATGAAGATTATATCAGAATGTGATACATACATTGAACATCTATGTCTGTACTGTTGGACCGTCTAGTTCCCAGATCGTTTTGAGCCTGACAGAGGAAAGCACCAGTGTTTCTTGATGCTGTAATGGTTAAATCAGGTCCGGTGTGGATTAGAGTCTCATGTCCTGGATCAGCTCTGTACCATGTGTAGATCTGTACTGCTGGGTTGGCATCACTACTGCATTTCAGAAGCACATTAGTGCCCTCTTGAACTGGACCAGATGGACTGACCAAGACTTTGGTTTCTTTGGGTACATCTGAAAAATGAATTAATAATGAAGTATAGGTTTTATATTTACATCTGACACAAGATTGCTACTGGTTCTGATATTTTAGTCAAATCGAGGAAATAGATATTATGGAATTTTACTGGACGATGACAAAGTGACAACAAACAAAACAGCTGACAAGAAGTTTACTGATCTGAAAATAAAATAAAAGGGGAATTGGTCTGTTTGGGACAATATAGAAAGCACAGAAAAAAGCAAAACTGTATTTGTAAGTAACTATAAATGGGTCCAGGGACCCCCACACTGTTGTTTTTCCTCTGTGCTCTAAGTAAAAAATTTACATTGTGCAATTTATGAATTATTGACCAAAATATGTTCACATTTATTCCCCCTGTGGTTCACAAGATTCAATTCTATGATTAAGATTTTTTTAAGCCTCATTATCTTCTATTAAAATCTGACCTTTATACCTCTTTTGGTTGATGAATGTACAGATTTTAAACATGTGATACATACATTGAACATCTATGTCTGTCCTGTTGGACCGTCCAGTTCCCAGATCGTTTTGAGCCTGACAGAGGAAAGCACCAGTGTTTCTTGATGCAGTAATGGTTAAATCAGGTCCGGTGTGGATTAGAGTCTCATGTTGTGGATCAGCTCTGTACCATGTGTAGATCTGTACTGCTGGGTTGGCATCACTACTGCATTTCAGAACCACATTAGTGCCCTCTTCAACTGGGCCAGATGGACTGACCAAGACTTTGAAGTCTTTGGGTACGTCTGAAAAATGAATTAATAATAAAAAATATAGGTTTTATATTTCCATCTGACACAAGATTGCTACTGGTTTTGATATTCTAGTCAAATCCAGGAAACAAACATTATGGATTACACTTTTAATTTGGAATTATTCCAGTGAATATGATCCTCTGGAAAAAGACACTGATAAAAGACTGTCACCTAAATATTAATGGACTAAACTGTAATTATGAAGGACAATAAACTGTCCATCAACAATATCATCCTGTCCATAAAACATGACATTATTCATCAAACACATGTTGAGTCACCGACATTTTTACTGGACGATGACAAAATGATAATAAACTAGAAAAGCACTTGGAGAGCGCAGACCTCCACCGAGGCAGATCACCCCCCCAACACCACCAAAATTTAAATATTTAATCCTTTGTTCCTTGTGCCAGTATCAACATTTCCTGAAAATTTCATCCAAGTCCGTCCATAACTTATCTTGCTAACCAGACAAACAGACAAACCAAAAGACAAACCCTGATGAAAACACAACCTCCGCTGTTACACTTGGCAGAGGTAACTAAACACCTGACCAGAAGTTTTTGTGGGCTTAATTAAATATTCACATTGTGCAGTTCATGAATTATTGACCAAAATGTGTTCACATTTATTCCCCCTGTAGCTCACAAGATTCAGTTCTATGATTGAAATTATGTTGTTTAAAATATTTTTTCAGCCTTTAAAATCTGACCTTTACACCTCTTTTGGTTGGTGAATGTACAGATTTTAAAAATGTGATACATACATTGAACATGTATGTTTGTCTTGTTGGACCGTCCAGTTCCCAGATCGTTTTGAGCCTGACAGAGGAAAGCACCAGTGTTTCTTGATGCAGTAATGGTTAAATCAGGTCCGGTGTGGATTAGAGTCTCATGTTGTGGATCAGCTCTGTACCATGTGTAGATCTTTACTGCTGGGTTGGCATCACTACTGCATTTCAGAAGCACATTAGTGCCCTCTTGAACTGGACCAGATGGACTGACCAAGACTTTGGTTTCTTTGGGTACATCTGAAAAATGAATTAATAATAAAAATATAGGTTTTATATTTTCATCTGACACAAGATTGCTACTGGTTCTGATATTCTAGTCAAATTCAGGAAACAAACATTATGGAATTTCACATTTAACTTGGAATTATTCCAGTGAATATGATCCTCTGTAAAAAGACACTGATAAAAGACTGTCACCTAAATATTAATTGTCTGAGCTGTCATTATGAAGGACAATAAACTGTCCATCAACAATATCCTACTGTCCATAAAACATGACATTACTCATGAAACACATGTTGAGCCACCAACATTTTACTGGACGATGACAAAATGATAATAAACAGAACAGCTGACAAGAAGTTTACTGATCTGAAAAGAAAACAAAAGGGGAATTGTTTTTTTTGGGATAATATAGAACACACAGAAAAAAGCTAAACTATATTTGTAAGTAAGTATAAATGGGTCCAGGGACCCCCACACTGTTGTTTTTCCTCTGTGCTCTAAGTAAAAAATTTACATTGTGCAATTTATGTATTATTGACCAAAATGTGTTCACATTTATTCTCCCTGCGGTTCACAAGGTTCAATTCTACGATTAATATTTTTTCAGCCTTATTATCTTGTATTAAAATCTGACCTTTACACCTCTTTTGGTTGATGAATGTACAGATTTTAAACGTGATACATACATTGAACATCTATGTTTGTCTTGTTGGACCGTCCAGTTCCCAGATCGTTTTGAGCCTGACAGAGGAAAGCACCAGTGTTTCTTGATGCAGTAATGGTTAAATCAGGTCCGGTGTGGATTAGAGTCTCATGTTCTGGATCAGCTCTGTACCATGTGTAGATCTGTACTGCTGGGTTGGCATCACTACTGCATTTCAGAACCACATTAGTGCCCTCTTGAACTGGACCAGATGGACTGACCAAGACTTTGGTTTCTTTGGGTACATCTGAAAAATGAATTAATAATAAAAATATAGGTTTTATATTTTCATCTGACACAAGATTGCTACTGGTTCTGATATTCTAGTCAAATTCAGGAAACAAACATTATGGAATTTCACATTTAACTTGGAATTATTCCAGTGAATATGATCCTCTGTAAAGAGACACTGATAAAAGACTGTCACCTAAATATTAATTGTCTGAGCTGTCATTATGAAGGACAATAAACTGTCCATCAACAATATCATACTGTCTATAAAACACGACATTACTCATGAAACACATGTTGAGCCACCAACATTTTACTGAACGATGATAAAATGATCGTAAACTAGAAGCACTCGGAGACCGCAGACCTCTGCCATGGCAGATCAGTGCCCTGGATTTGAATGATAATTTCAGGAAATGTTGATACTGGCACAAGGAACAAATGATTAAATTTTGATGGCGATCGGGGGTGGTGGTTGGGTGGTGGTGGTTGGCCCATGGGGGCCCACTGATCTGCCTTGGCAGAGGTCTGCGCTGTCGTTTCTAGAATAGCACTCGGAGAGAACCCCCGCAGACATGGTGAGAACATGCAAACTCCACACAGAAAGGTCCCATTCCAAACCCAGGACCTTCTTGCTGTAAGGAACGAGTCCTCTCCACTACACCACCGTGTTGACATCTTTTTGATTTTTCTTCTTTGTTTATACTTTACTGTGTAATAACACTACAGTGAAGGTGACATAATATATCAACAACACACATAGTATTAGCTGATGAATCTAAACCACTAATTCATGACTGCTGGGTTATACCTCTTTTGGGTGGTGAATGTACAGATTTTAAAAACGTGATACATACATTGAACATCTATGTTTGTCTTGTTGGACCGTCCAGTTCCCAGATCGTTTTGAGCCTGACAGAGGAAAGCACCAGTGTTTCTTGATGCAGTAATGGTTAAATCAGGTCCGGTGTGGATTAGAGTCTCATGTTGTGGATCAGCTCTGTACCATGTGTAGATCTGTACTGCTGGGTTGGCATCACTACTGCATTTCAGAAGCACATTAGTGCCCTCTTGAACTGGACCAGATGGACTGACCAAGACTTTGGTTTCTTTGGGTACATCTGAAAAATGAATTAATAATAAAAATATAGGTTTTATATTTTCATCTGACACAAGATTGCTACTGGTTCTGATATTCTAGTCAAATTCAGGAAACAAACATTATGGAATTTCACATTTAACTTGGAATTATTCCAGTGAATATGATCCTCTGTAAAAAGACACTGATAAAAGACTGTCACCTAAATATTAATTGTCTGAGCTGTCATTATGAAGGACAATAAACTGTCCATCAACAATATCCTACTGTCCATAAAACATGACATTACTCATGAAACACATGTTGAGCCACCAACATTTTACTGGACGATGACAAAATGATAATAAACAGAACAGCTGACAAGAAGTTTACTGATCTGAAAAGAAAACAAAAGGGGAATTGTTTTTTTTTGGGATAATATAGAACACACAGAAAAAAGCTAAACTATATTTGTAAGTAAGTATAAATGGGTCCAGGGACCCCCACACTGTTGTTTTTCCTCTGTGCTCTAAGTAAAAAATTTACATTGTGCAATTTATGTATTATTGACCAAAATGTGTTCACATTTATTCTCCCTGCGGTTCACAAGGTTCAATTCTACGATTAATATTTTTTCAGCCTTATTATCTTGTATTAAAATCTGACCTTTACACCTCTTTTGGTTGATGAATGTACAGATTTTAAATGTGATACATACATTGAACATCTATGTTTGTCTTGTTGGACCGTCCAGTTCCCAGATCGTTTTGAGCCTGACAGAGGAAAGCACCAGTGTTTCTTGATGTAGTAATGGTTAAATCAGGTCCGGTGTGGATTAGAGTCTCATGTTCTGGATCAGCTCTGTACCATGTGTAGATCTTTACTGCTGGGTTGGCATCACTACTGCATTTCAGAAACACATTAGTGCCCTCTTGAACTGGACCAGATGGACTGACCAAGACTTTGGTTTCTTTGGGTACATCTGAAAAATGAATTAATAATAAAAATATAGGTTTTATATTTTCATCTGACACAAGATTGCTACTGGTTCTGATATTCTAGTCAAATTCAGGAAACAAACATTATGGAATTTCACATTTAACTTGGAATTATTCCAGTGAATATGATCCTCTGTAAAGAGACACTGATAAAAGACTGTCACCTAAATATTAATTGTCTGAGCTGTCATTATGAAGGACAATAAACTGTCCATCAACAATATCATACTGTCTATAAAACACGACATTACTCATGAAACACATGTTGAGCCACCAACATTTTACTGAACGATGACAAAATGATCGTAAACTAGAAGCACTCGGAGACCGCAGACCTCTGCCATGGCAGATCAGTGCCCTGGATTTGAATGATAATTTCAGGAAATGTTGATACTGGCACAAGGAACAAATGATTAAATTTTGATGGCGATCGGGGGTGGTGGTTGGGTGGTGGTGGTTGGCCCATGGGGGCCCACTGATCTGCCTTGGCAGAGGTCTGCGCTGTCGTTTCTAGAATAGCACTCGGAGAGAACCCCCGCAGACATGGTGAGAACATGCAAACTCCACACAGAAAGGTCCCATTCCAAACCCAGGACCTTCTTGCTGTAAGGAACGAGTCCTCTCCACTACACCACCGTGTTGACATCTTTTTGATTTTTCTTCTTTGTTTATACTTTACTGTGTAATAACACTACAGTGAAGGTGACATAATATATCAACAACACACATAGTCTTAGCTGATGAATCTAAACCACTAATTCATGACTGCTGGGTTATACCTCTTTTGGGTGGTGAATGTACAGATTTTAAAAATGTGATACATACATTGAACATCTATGTTTGTCTTGTTGGACCGTCCAGTTCCCAGATCGTTTTGAGCCTGACAGAGGAAAGCACCAGTGTTTCTTGATGCAGTAATGGTTAAATCAGGTCCGGTGTGGATTAGAGTCTCATGTTGTGGATCAGCTCTGTACCATGTGTAGATCTGTACTGCTGGGTTGGCATCACTACTGCATTTCAGAAGCACATTAGTGCCCTCTTGAACTGGACCAGATGGACTGACCAAGACTTTGGTTTCTTTGGGTACATCTGAAAAATGAATTAATAATAAAAATATAGGTTTTATATTTTCATCTGACACAAGATTGCTACTGGTTCTGATATTCTAGTCAAATTCAGGAAACAAACATTATGGAATTTCACATTTAACTTGGAATTATTCCAGTGAATATGATCCTCTGTAAAAAGACACTGATAAAAGACTGTCACCTAAATATTAATTGTCTGAGCTGTCATTATGAAGGACAATAAACTGTCCATCAACAATATCCTACTGTCCATAAAACATGACATTACTCATGAAACACATGTTGAGCCACCAATATTTTACTGGACGATGACAAAATGATAATAAACAGAACAGCTGACAAGAAGTTTACTGATCTGAAAAGAAAACAAAAGGGGAATTTTTTTTTTTTTGGGATAATATAGAAAGCACAGAAAAAAGCTAAACTATATTTGTAAGTAAGTATAAATGGGTCCAGGGACCCCCACACTGTTGTTTTTCCTCTGTGCTCTAAGTAAAAAATTTACATTGTGCAATTTATGTATTATTGACCAAAATGTGTTCACATTTATTCTCCCTGCGGTTCACAAAATTCAGTTCTATGATTAATGTTTTTTCAGCCTTATTATCTTCCATTAAAATCTGACCTTTACACCTCTTTTGGTTGATGAATGTACAGATTTTAAAAATGTGATACATACATTGAACATCTATGTTTGTCTTGTTGGACCGTCCAGTTCCCAGTTCGTTTTCAGCCTGACAGAGGAAAGCACCAGTGTTTCTTGATGCAGTAATGGTTAAATCAGGTCCGGCGTGGATTAGAGTCTCATGTTGTGGATCAGCTCTGTACCATGTGTAGATCTGTACTGCTGGGTTGGCATCACTACTGCATTTCAGAAGCACATTAGTGCCCTCTTGAACTGGACCAGATGGACTGACCAAGACTGTGGTGTTTTTAGGTCGGTCTAAAACAAATGAGAAAAACAATATTTATCTTATTTTTTAAGTTTCACAGCTTTTTGATATCAATAAAACAACAGAGATCTGGGTCAAGTTTGCTGTCTGATGTTTGAACCTGTGTAACGTTTCCCTGAGTGTAGTTAGTAGTGGTGGCTGGTCGTGGTGGTAGTTCCTGGACTCCAGAATGAACGTAAAGCAGACAATCAACCTGTTCCAAATTTCACATGTAAGCAAATTTAGTTCTACCCGTCCAGTCACACCTTTATTTAGTTTCCTCCATGTCTGTGTTTTATACAGACACTGTACTATGAGACTATCCAACTACATATTAGATAATGTAGGACCCCATTACAAGTGAGTGGGATTGTTTTTTCAGCAGTTGGTCCTTGTGAGTGACACTTTTTGATTTTTTATTCATTCATCTTATAAATAGCTTTATCCTCACTAGGGTCACGGGGGGTGCTGGAGCCTATCCCAGTTACCTGTGGGTGAAGGTGGGGTACACCCTGGACATGTTCCCAGTTCATCACAGGGCTGACATAGAGACGAACAACTAATCACTGTCACATTCACACCTATGGGTAATTTAGTTTAACCAATTAACCTATCAGTGCATGTCTGTGGATGGTGGGAGGAAGCCGGAGTACCCAGAGAGAACCCACACAGACATGGGGAGAACATGCAAACTCCACACAGAAAGGTCCCTCTCCGAATCCAGGACCTTCTTGCTGTGAGGCACGAGTCCTCTCCACTACACCACCGTGTTGACATCTTTTTGATTGTTCTTCTTTGTTTATTCGTTACAGTGTATTAACACCACAGTGCAGGTGACATTAACATGATATATCAACAACACACATAGTATTAGCTGATGAATCTAAACCACTAATTCATGACTACTGGGTTCATATGGAAAAGGAATAACACAAGGACAATAAACATCTGAATGGGACATTTTCATAATGTACTCAGGCAGCACCACATGGGTCACATAGGTCGTATCTGAAAAATTCTTTCACTTTTGGATTCTGCAGACTTGTGGGAATTTAATGAGGTATAACTTTTGTGTCAAAAGTCAGAAATGAATAAGCAGTAATTGCAGAAACGTAGAGTAACTTTCAAAGGCAGATTGCCAACTTCCTGTTGGAGTTAGCTCATGAGTGTCAGTGTATGATTTGTCGGGCTCAATCAGACCAACATTTTGGCATTTGTTTCATGTTTCTGTGACATTCCTACTGGCCGCTAGGGCAGATTTTGTGTGTTTTTTAGTACATAGGTGGCGCTACAGAGTCCATTTTGGCACCTAAGGGGTTAATTTTGATGTTGAATCAAAGTGTTGACCAGCCATGACATACATGGCAAATTTAGTGAGTTTTGGAGCATGTTAAGGGGGTCAAATGGCAGTCTAAAGTGGAAAAAGTATGAAAATAAGGGTCATTCCAGAATTGGAGGACATTTTACATCCCACCCATCAAATTTTAAATAATCCATGTACAAAATACTAAAACATGGGGTTTCTGTGTAAATTTACTTGTTCTGAGACCAAATCTAAAAAACTAGGAGAAAAGAATGTTTGTAAATAGTTTTAAAAATACCAAATAAGTCTGGAGTACCCCCTAAAATGCCATTTTTCACTTGTCCCACCCCCCCAATGATCAAATTGAATCTCAAATAAAACAGTTAAAATGAAATTTAAATGTCATTTTTTTGGTATGATTTGTTTCATTGCTGTCTCTTGTAATTGCAGGAATATTTTTTTTAATAAACATAATATTTTTTAATAATAATTATTATACATGTAACCTGTGTCCCACAACATGCACGCAACCCTGTTACCTTTTAGCATGGTAGAAGAAGAAGAAAGCAGTGAATCGCATGATATGCTGGAATTGACATCATCAAACAGTTTTCCAAAAGAATGGGTAGAGCAAAGGTATGTCCTCTCTTCTATTTTTCATATTTTCATAAGATTGTGAGCCTTGATTGAATGTCTCACTCTACCTCACACAACCCTGTTACCCATATTAATAGGATAAGACAAATTCTTTTTGATTTTTTCTTTACTTATTTACATAAGTAAGTGTGTCCTCTTGGTCAGCAGTAACAGCTAGCTAAGTAGCTAGCTTCTATGCCTGAGAAAAAGCTAACATTAGTCTGGATTTGCAACCCTGTTACTCGCAACCCTGTTACTGTTATTAGAGTAACAGGGTTGCACTACATTAACAGGGTTGCATCTCCTCCAGTTTACTCAGATTTTACAAACTATTATTTATGGTTCAAGTCAATAATTTACATTATCTGAGATAGAATTTAATTAATCTACATATTGTAAACACATTCCTGAATTTTCCAGACTGTATTGTTTCCTTTTATTTCCTAATGGTAGTCCAAATGGATTATGGTTGCAGCAACTACCTTGATGGGATTATTAACTTGACATAAATCAAACTATATATAAACAATGAGTTACAGTTCATAATAGGGGACACTAAATTCAGTTAGATAATTTTTTTTTCTTACAGTGTGGCCCACCATTGAGTGCTGCTGAAAAGCAGAGATGCTACCGGGCCAAGCGTGATGCTGATGTACAGAGGAGAAAACAGCATTTACTAAACGAAAGACAGAAATGGAGGAAAGGAAGGAGGAAAGGGGGGCTTAATATCAAATACCATATTAGCCCTGATTTTCTGATGCAACAAGATGTTCTAAGCGCTCCTGTGTAATTTTTTTGAAATTTTCATCCAAACCCCCCCCCCGAAAATTACTTTTTTAACTCTGAAAATTGCAACTTTCCCAGCTTCTCCACTCTTTCGTCTAGTGCAGTGTATAAATATGTTCATGATGGGACATTTAATGATCCTGTAAGTGCCATATGGTATTGGAAGAGTACTTTGTACTATGAACAGTCTAATGTCAAGGTCATGTTGTAGGTTAAAGGTCACCAAAAAGCCTAGTTTTTTTCAAAAATTCATACCATTCTGACATTTTATCAAATCTGTCCTAAGTTCTGTTCCCTCTGGTTTCCTGGTGGGATCCTCCCAGGCCTTTGGCCCTTTAAAGACACATTACAGACAAAATATTGCAACATGTACATTCCATTTGAATTTGCCGCCATTAGTGTGGCGGGAAACACATTCATTCATTCATTCATTCATTCATTTTCTGAACCCACTTTCTCCTCACTAGGGTCACAGGGGTCACTTGGAGCCTATCCCAGCTACTGATGGGCGAAGGCGGGGTTCACCCTGGACATGTGACCAGTTCATCACAGACTGAACATATAGAGACAAACAATCACTGTCACATTCACACCTATGGGTGATTTAGATTAACCAGTTAACCTATCAGAGCATGTATTTGGATGGTGGGAGGAAACCGGAGTGCCCGGAGAGAACATGCAAACTTCACACAGAAACGTCCTACCCCCATCGACTGGTGTTAGAATGGAACCCAGGACCGTCTGTCTGTGAGGCACCAGGTCTATCCACTGCACCACCATGTCACCCACAACAGGACATTTACATGTAAATGTCAAAGTCATGTGAAACTACCATTTGTTCTTTTTGACATGTCTATATGAAGAATACATGAGGAAACAGTTGTGTTGAATGTGTCTTATTGAATGTCAGTTGTTTAAGGTAAGTAGATGTGTTCTGAGGAGAAAACCTGAGCCCAACATTTGGAAGAACCCACATTAACAGCTTCATTCCATGAAATATGCATTTTGGACCATTTGGGTGACCTTTGACCTATAATTTGACCTTGACACTACACCTTTTGTAGTGCAAAGCACTCTGAAGACATGACATGTCTCACAAAAAAACATTTAGAGCCCAGCATGAGCAGATTGTTACATTGTACTTTATCAAAAGTGAAGAAGGTTTGAAAGTTGACAAAAACCCCATGTTTTCAGGGCTGAAAAAGTAATTTTCGGGGGGGGGGGTTGGATGAAGAAAAAAAACAAAAATACACAGGAGTGCTTAGAACATCTTGTTGCATCAGAAAATCAGGGCTAAAGTTGAATGTAAAAATTTTCCTGAAATAAGCCCCCCCATTATTATTTTTGTTTGTTTGTTTGTTTGTTTGTTTGTTTGTTTGTTTGTTTTGGGGGGGGGGTAGTTATTTGAGAAATAGTGCTGACAGAAAGTATTAAAAGTTATTCAAAGAATACTTTGATGTCTTGAGTATTTGTCACTTTTATATAATGATCTATAATCAGAAATAATGTAGCTGTTACTTCATGCAACCCTGTTACCCTAATTTCAACCCTGTTACCATGTCATTTTAATTGAAAATAATCATAAATTACTTTCCTAGCTCAAAAGGGTTTGACCCATTGTCCTTTAAAGAGTTTATGTAATTATATGCAAAATGTGTCAGAGTAAATATTGTAAAATAAATGCTGAAATTGTTAAAGTGAAACATGCCAATGTTGAAAAGTTGGCCGAGACAGATTTTGAAAGTTGCTAAAATTAATTTAAATCAAGTCATATGTGAAACCAAATGGTTATTCAGAGAGAATGTTACTTTCTTTACTTAATGGAAAAGGAATTACATTTAAGAAATTAATTAATGCCCTTTTTTCAGGTTCCTTAGTGTTGGTAACAGGGTTGCACCAAGTATTACAAACACCAAATAAAGCATGTAATAAAAATTGTACCATTGATGTGTAAGCTGAGCCAATCAAGCCTTTGATTGTTTATTACCTATTACTGATGAATATATATTGGAAAACTAGAAAAGTGAAGGTTTATTTTTCAAGAATTTTGAAGCCCAAATGTCCTCCAATTCTGGAATGACCCATAAACAAATTGTTAGAAATCAACAACCGTACATCCTATCTCAGAAATTTTTGTATGTGAGCGTTGTGCTGAGTCCTGTGAACGGATAGATATGTCACATGTGGGGAAAAAGTCCAAAGTGAAAAATGAGTTCCAAACATCGCAACTTTGAGGGCTTCTAAAGAAAAATGAAGACAGTCCTGGAAAAGGTACGAGATTTTGAGGAAGGTTCACTCTATCTTTTGGCACTATTTAGAAGTCAATACAACAAACGGTGTCATCGGAGTTAGTTTTGAAAATTTTATTTTGAAAGGCATATTGCAAACTTCCTGTTGGAGATAGGTCATCAGTGTCAGTGTATCATTTGTAGTGCTTCATCCAACAAACATTTTGGCACTGGTTCCATGTCTCTACGACATTCCTGCTGGCCACTAGGGCTGTTGTCATTTTTCACATAGGTGGCGCTAGAGAGCCCACTTTGGCAACTATGGGGTTAATTTTTTCATTTTATAAAATTTTTCCCCAGGCCTGACATGTGTGCCAAATTTGGTGAGTTTTTGAGCATGTTTAGAGGGTCAAAATCCAGTTTAAAGTGACGATAGTATAATAATGATAAAAAAAATGAACGAAAAACAATAGGGCCTTGCTTGCAGGCAAGGCCTCTCACTGTATGAGAGGGCCTTACCTTTCAGCTCGGTCCCTAATAATAATAAGAATATATCGTACTTTAACACCATATTTACGTTCATTGCCATGTTAATGGAATGATGTCTTTTGTCACCTTGCGATAATAAACAAATCATCGCATTTGTGATTTAACGGAAAAACTGACATTATGCACTTCTGTATTTTCAAATATTTAGTAAATATTGGTAAAGTTTTGTCCAGAGGTCCACTGGAAAAGCGACTAGTGATGAGTCAGACATTTCACTCATTTGCTAAGGTGCTGAAATGTGACACACAGAACATGAGAGTACATTGTACTGTGTATTACTGTATTATGCAGATAAAACACTGGTGAGAAAAATGATTACAGCCATCAATTATGAAGTAGGATAAGCAGGATTATGTTATGAGAAAATTGAAAGTGAGCATTTCCGGAAAAAAAAAAAAAAAATTCTGTACTCTCAGTGAAGGACTAAATTAAAATTCACTTACATTTGACATGAGCTGTCCATCCTTGGTTAACAGATGACACCACCCTGTTGTCTTCTCTCCTGTAGTCAGCAGTGCAGGAGAACCTCTGTCCGTGGTGGAGGTGAGAGGCAGTGAATTTCAGAACAGACTTTATGACTTTAGTTTTGTCCTGATTGTCCATCAGTGTCTCCTGACTGGTTCCCAGACTGGGGGTCCACGTCACAGTCGGAGGAAGAGATGGACAGGGAGCTGGAGCAGAGCACTGCAGACTCACTGAGGCCCCCTCCTCCACCTCCAGTTCAGATGGAGACAGAGTCGGTCTAGGAGGATCACCTGGTGGGAAATCACATATAGACCAGTCACCAAATAAACACGACTTTAAATATATAATATTTATAAAATAAATGAACAAAACTACAAAGATAAATGGAACACAAATGGTTTAGAGACTGAATTAAAAACATACCTTTGACACTAATATTCACACCTGATGGATAAGTATATATCGTTGGATTGTCGCATTGCACTCTGAAAAAATATGTACCAGTGTCTGCAATTTGTATATTATTTATAGTTGAGGTGCAGGTTTTATTTTTTAAGTCTTCTGTTGTTGCTGTTGTGGTAAATCCAGATGTAACGTCAGATTCAGGATTGCGATGGTCTTCTTTTCTCCACATTGCTACACATGTATCATCTAAGCCTTGTTCATATTCATCTTGTATTTCAAAGGAACAGGGTATGGTCACACAGGATCCAGCTACAGCCTCTATTGTGTCTGGTAAAAAGATCTGAAAGTCTGCACCTTTGACTTTAATATTCACACCTGATGGATAAGTATATATCGTTGGATTGTTGCATTGCACTCTGAAAAAATATGTACCACTGTCTGCAATTTGTATATTATTTATAGTTGAGGTGCAGGTTTTATTTTTTAAGTCTTCTGTTGTTGCTGTTGTGGTAAATCTAGATGTAACGTCAGATTCAGGATTGCGATGGTCTTCTTTTCTCCACATTGCTACACATGTATCATCTAAGCCTTGTTCATATTCATCTTGTATTTCAAAGGAACAGGGTATGGTCACACAGGATCCAGCTACAGCCTCTATTGTGTCTGGTAAAAAGATCTGAAAGTCTGCACCTTTGACTTTAATATTCACACCTGATGGATAAGTATATATCGTTGGATTGTTGCATTGCACTCTGAAAAAATATGTACCACTGTCTGCAATTTGTATATTATTTATAGTTGAGGTGCAGGTTTTATTTTTTAAGTCTTCTGTTGTTGCTGTTGTGGTAAATCTAGATGAAATGTCAGATTCAGGATCGTCATAGTTTCCTTTTCTCCACATTGCTACACATGTATCATCTAAGCCTTGTTCATATTCGTCTTGTATTTCAAAGGAACAGGATATGGTCACACTGGATCCAGCTACAGCCTCTATTGTCTCTGGTAAAGAGATCTGAAAGTCTGCACTTAAGACACCTGAAACACAAAACAGTGAAAAGACAATTACAAACTGCAAAATGTAAGTCTAGGATCTAAAGCATCACTCAACAGATTTAAAAAAAATATATATATTTCAACAATCTTTTTTTTAACATATCTTTTAATATCCTGTCAATCCTTAAACTCCGAATGCAAAACTCAAACATATGGGGGTACCTTAGTTTATGGTTCTGCTTGATCTCCTCTATACTCTTCTATAGTTTCAGATGTGAAACTGGACCTGAACTTACCATGCAGCAAACAGAGAGTGAGGAGGATATTCAGAGCTCCAGCCATCTGTTTGACTAAAAAAGAAAAAAAAATAGGCCGATGATTCTAAACAAAATCCTCTGCATATTTGTTATATCTTAACCTTAAACACCCACTAAAACACTGATCCCCGTAAAAACTTTTTTCTCCGTTTACTCTTCAGTTTTATTTCAGTCTTTTTTTTTCCATATTAACATAAAACAGGAAGTGATAAATAGAAAAGAAAGTGACAGGAAGAGTTTGGTGGATTAAAGTTAAAAATTATGTAACTTCCACCAAAACACATTTAATCTAATTATAGTGTTAAATCCTCGGTACTACCGTGGTTCAGCTCTCCGTTTAAATAGGGTCCTGATCTCACCTGGCGCCAGGAGAGACCCGCTCTGTGGTCAGCGATGACATTAGCCCAGCTGGTTGATAGCTGTTTCGTGGATTTAGTGCACTTGTTACATGACAGGTAGTAATTTAAAAGCCAGGAATATTAGGCTTTTGAGACATAAAAATGGTAGGTGGATTTAGGCTAAAATACCTTCAGGACTTTTGTTGTAATGCACACAATAAACCTAGCGTTTTACATTCCCCAACCTAGTATACTACATATGGAAACAACTCAAGGAGAATTTAGAATTTACTTTTTATAAATTTATTGTAGGCAATTTAGCAAAGCACATCATATGCATGAATTAAATTTCAATCAAAAAATAAATCCATAAACTGAAGCTCCGAGTCTAAAACTAATCTTAATCCATCTAATACTACATTCCGGTTGATAACCCACATCCCATTAGTTCAGTCTATCAGTCCTTGAAATTGTTTCAGTGGTTGCATAGCTTGTAGTTCTCGAGGGGGAAAAAATAAAAATAATAAAAATAATAATGGTGAGGTTAAAAGACCTATTTCATCAATCAAAAATTGAAAGAAAGTTAAAATTGGAAAAGTTCCCAAATAAAAATAAATATTTCTCTAACTTCTGCAAAAAGGAAAAATTACGAATTGGTAAAAAGATCAATATTGAAAGGTGTTGTAAATCCGGATAAATCGGAAAATAGGATCTTGCAAAATAAAATCTGAAATTAATCTAAATTAACGACTCGAATGGAATGAATTCGTAGAAAATCCAATAACCGAGAAAAAAATCGGATGAATGAGAACAAAAATCAAAAACTTCTTGAAACTACAAGGTTGTCAAAAAAGATTTGAATTCCTAAGGAATTGTAAAATTAGAAAAAGTGTCCAATAATTGAAAATATAAAAATAGTAATTACAACAGAATTTAGAAAAAGGTCCAATTATGGGGCCATTATTGTAGCAATATTATTTGCAAATGCGTGTGGAGAATTGAGTGTCCGTATTTCAATCTGTCTGTGCGCAGTCGGATTTGCAAATGTGTAAATGAATCTGTAAATGCGCGATGAGATTTGTGTGTCTGTACAACAATCTGCAAATGTGTAAAACAACTTGTGTGTGTGTAATCAGATTTGAAAAGTCAAAGTATTTTCACCACAAGACCCAGAAATACAGACAAATCATTGGTTACAAGTCAAGCGGCTTCTCAATTGGCTCTCTTTACACACGTGAATTTTGCTACACTTCTGCCGAGAGAGATCCACAAATGCGCAGCGGGATTTGTCTGTAAAACCAGGGTTTACGTGCCTGGGCTCAGGCTGCCCTGGGCTCATCTTTCACAGTGAAAGATCTTTCACTGTTCGTTTTAAAAGGGTCATGGAATCCACCTTGTGAAGAAGAAGAAGATTAATCTTCTTCTTCGATTTTTAGTGGCAGGTTGGTGAACCTTGCAAGCTCAACTCATGTAAACTCAGGTCAGGTACAAGAACGAGCAAAGCCGATCGCAGCCGGAATGAGGGAGCCTGTGAGCCTGAGCCCAGGGCAGCCTGAGCCCAGGCACGCAAACCCTGGTTTTACAGACAAATCCCGCTGCGCATTTGTGGATCTGGCACGGCAGAAGTGTAGCAAAATTCACGTGTGTAAAGAGAGCCAATCGAGAAGCCGCTTGACTTGTAACCAATGATTTGTCTGTATTTCTGGGTCTTGTGGTGAAAATACTTTGACTTTTCAAATCTGATTACACACACACAAGTTGTTTTACACATTTGCAGATTGTTGTACAGACACACAAATCTCATCGCGCATTTACAGATTCATTTACACATTTGCAAATCCGACTGCACACAGACAGATTGAAATACGGACACTCAACTCTCCACACGCATTTGCAAATAATATTGCTATAATAATGGCCCCATATCCAATCTAGTAAAAATAGACAATTGAGTAATTTAGAAAAATAGGATTATCACTTACCGAGAATTAATCGGAAAAAGTTACAAAAACCGAAGAATTGTGAAGAGTAAAAATCAAAAATTTGAGCTTAATCGGTATCAGAAACCTAAATGGGAAAAAGCCAAGAAGTTACAGAAATAGGTTAAATGTAGAAAAATTAAAAACAAAATTTAATCTAATTTCTGTAAAAAGTCAAAAGGGTAAAAAGTAATTCAATTTAAAAAGACATCCTCAGCATGCTTGATCAGGGCTGTCGAGTTTGCCTTAAGATACTGGGTAAAAGAAAAGAAATAAGAAAATGTAAAAATTCTTCTTCTTTTCCAGTCCGGGCCAAAGTGGAGAAAAATACCGAAAGTCTGTTAAACAGATGGTCCGTCGGCAAATGTTCCCCATAAGAGGGTAAAAGTTCTTAAAATACAGTTCTTACCTTTTAAGAGTCTTTGGTCCTTTGTCATCTGAAGAAATAGGTCTTTGCTTTTAAAAGTTCGATCCGTCGATGCAAAGTTATTCTGTCAGATGAACCTCCAGCATTAGTTGAGAAGTAAAGATTAACAACTCCCGGCCGATCTTTTCTGGTCTCAAAAGAGCGTAACTCGGAGTCTAATCTTACTCCGTTGTTGATACAGAGTTCTAGCCTGTGTGAGGCTTCAAGTACTTCTGAAATGGTATTATAGTTATTTCTGATTTTATCGGACTTCGTTACAAGGCTACGCCTTGCTGACTTCATCGTTAGATGATTTGTGTCCAGATGGTTCCGTTGGAAGTTCCCCTTTTCCCTGGTCATAGTTCGATGTCCTCGGCCAAACTTCTTCTTTCCGTGTCAATGGCCGGATGTTCGCGGCCGAGTTCCTCCTTTTTGAAGAAAGTTCTTTTCTCTAGGGAAAGTTCCTTATTTTTTAAGAAAGTTCTCTTTTTTTACCGTCATCAGTTAGCGTCAGCAGCAGATGGCTCGGTGTTGTTTACTTTAGTTCTCCTTTTCTGCTAGATTTCTCCTAAGTTTACCTCTATTTTGTGTAAAACATGTCCTGACTTAACCTAAAGACACGTCCTTACATACATAATACATATCAGTAAGCACAAATATGCACATTCTTAATTATTCTTTTACCTTTAAGCATACTTATTAGTTGCAGTTACATATATCAAATTCAATGTAATACATCAGCTTAAATCATCTTGTTAATACTAAGCTATACTTAACATTGGTTAAAATGCTGGGTGTTGCACTTCTGTATGAGGCCTTCTGGTGCCTGCTGTGACCTTTAGGGCCTTGAACTCGACCCATCTTGACAATAGATAAAGAAAATAATCAAGTGTTAAAGTTTTGTGTCTGGACTTACATTTTCACAAGGTCTGTAGAGAAGTCAAGTTCCTCAGGAGAGTGAAGAGAGTCTCTTAAAAACCTGCAATAATTATCAGCAAAATGAGGAAGTCTTTGTTCAACATGCGCAAAAATGACACATACTTGTTCCCATAAATGGCTGTGAACTGAACTGTCATATTCTTGGTGGAGTTTCTCACCTTTATCTCAATGATGATTGTGAAAACAGCAGCGGAAATGTTTATAACTACTGCAACTGTTTTCAACTGATGTGTATTTATGTGAGCTGTCATCCATCCATCCATCCATCCATCTTCAGTGTTGGGATTAAAGTAATGCTTTACAGTAACAGATTACTTTTTGCTGTAATATAGTAGTGTAAGGCATTACTAATCCATTTTGAGTAATATTTTGCTGGGTACATGTTCAATAGTGCTTGCATTACAACTAGGGTATTAGTGACTTCAGATTTTTTCAGACTGACTTGTATCAGTGAAGTCAAAGTTGAGTCGACTTGTGTGATGATGACATCACATTGACAGTGGAGGAACAACACAGACACAGCTGTTCAACAATGAGCAACTTGTACTAATGTTCACTGGAACAGTAACAATGTACAGTAAAGAGCAGAATAAAAAACTAAGACACAAACATCAACAGTCCTTCTCAGACATTTAACCAAAACAAACCATAGGTTGACACCTTGAATTTTCTTTTAAATTTAAGTGAACAGCATAAAGTGGAAAAAGGTTCAGACCGCGGCAGAAAAAACACACAGCATGTTAGAGAAAAGAGCGCATTGTCTTCTTGAAATAAATGAACAGAATAATCCTAGATAAGTGTAATAATCCTTAGAAAAGTGTCAGATTTGTCAGAAAACACCAAAACAGAGCACACATTCCTGGCATACCAATCTCATTAGCGTGTGAGAACAGCTGAAAACCACCTCAATTCTATTGGTAGCATGTTCTAAAACGCCCCAAACAGCATAATCCAGAGGGTTTAGATCTGGGCTAGAAGGCGGCCATAAACATGATTCCCAAAAATTGCTTAAGTTGGATTTGTTGCTGTTGTCAACAAATGTTTTGGTGTTCTTGTGTAAGATTTTAACTTCAAATCATATTTTTTGTATTTTTTTTACCTTTATTTAACCAGGAAAACCTCATTGAGATTAAGAATCTCTTTTTCAAGAGTGTCCTGGCCAAGACGGGCAGCAGTACATTAACCCTTAATAGGTAACCTGGGGTCCCAGCAGACCCCACGTTTTTAATTTTTTATGTTTTCACGCAGTAAAGGAGAATTGTATTTCACGCAGTAAAGGAGAATTTATTTGGAAAATAAAGCACAATTTTGTTATATTTTTTTTGTTTCATTGCTATCCTTTCATACTATAAGCAATAAAGTATTGTAACTGACTAAAAAATAACATTTTTAGATGGTTACCTATTAAATAGTTACAGACAGACTTCCACACATAAAACGAATACATAAAAAGCAAACAGACAAGTCAAACCTTCCAAAGTCAACTCAAAAAGTGCTCATGAAATGTAAACAAAAGTGCGTCAGGTAAAACATCTGCAGCCAGATGTCTCCCTCTCTAAATCACACAGCATCCTCTTAAAAGTGTCCAATGAAACCAGATCCTTCAGTTTCAGGTCTTTTTGTAGTTCATTCCAGGTGAATGGGGCCGCATACCTGAAGGCCTTTTTCCCCTGTTCAGTTCTAACTTTGGGAACAGACAACAAGAAAAGATCCTGAGAACGCAGATTATAAGAGTCTGTGGTTCTCCGACTGATGTAGGTCTGAAGGTAGGATGGGAGCAGACCTAAAATAGACTTGTAAATTAAAATACGCCAGTGACTCAGTCTGCGAGCTGACAAGGAAGACCATCCTACACGATCATAAAGCAGACAATGATGGGTAAGAGATTTAGAATTGCTGATGAACCTCAGAGCTCCATGATACACACTGTCCAGTGACCGTAAACTATGGGTGGAGGCATGCATGTACAAGACATCACCATAGTCCAACACAGACAGAAATGTTGCTGAAACCAGTCTCCTTCTTGATTCGAAAGACAGACATGATTTAATTCGAAAGAAGAAGCCAAGTTTTAGTTTTAGTTTTCTAACAAGCTGCTGAATGTGCGCAGAGAAAGAAAGGGAGCTGTCAATTAAAATGCCTAAATATTTATAGGTCGGGACGAGTTCTATCTGTGTTCCCTGGGTAGTGATCAGTGAAGGCAGGTTTGACAATGTGGACCTTGAGTTTGAAAACAGCATGACTTTTGTTTTATCTGCGTTTAGAACCACTCTTAAGTCATGAAAATTTTGTTGGACAGTATTAAAAGCAAGTTGTAGCTGGATAAGGGCTTTGACAGGAGTGGAAGCAGAAGTGTACATGACTGTATCATCAGCATAAAAATGAAATTTTGCGTTTGATATATTGTGATTGATGTTATTAATGTAAATTATGAATAAAAGTGGCCCCAGGACTGACCCTTGTGGCACACCTTTTGTCAAGGTGAGTAAACTGGAAGTACAGCCGTCTACCTGCACACTGTCAGGTAATTTTTAAACCAGCCAACTGCGTGCTCCGATATTCCTGATTTAAATAATCTATGTAAAAGAATATGGTGATCCACAGTGTCAAAAGCTTTTGACAAATCAATAAAAAGGGCTGCACAGTGCTGTCTGTTATCAATAAAATCTATGAAATCATTAAAAACATGTTACTGCATTTCTAACGGTCTTGTTGTCTACCTCAAGTTCAATTGCCATTTTTCTCATGGATTTGGTTGGATCCTTTAGGATTTTGGATTTGAGAGCTTTAATAAAAGCTTTGGTATGTTTTTTGTTGCTTCCTCCACTTCCAGACTTTCTCGTAATAGTTTTGCTCATAGTCATTCTCTTCTTTCCATTATAAACAGTCTTTATGGACACTCCAACTATTTTTGAAATCTCCTTTGGTGTGACGAGTGCATTCAGCAAATCACACACTCTTTGACGTTTGCTTTCCTGATTACTCATATGAGCAAAAGTTTCTGAAAAGGTATGGATAATAGTGTTAGGTATGATTATGACATCAATATATGTTTGGTTTCAAAGCAATTGACGTAGTGCCTGCTGAGAAAAAACAACTAAATGTTCATTGTAAATTTTGCTTCCCCACCCAGTAGCTCTTTCTAAAGTGAAATAGCAGGCAGTAGAATGGAAGCTTCCCCCTCCTCTTCTTGTATTCAAATCAATACAAACAGATTGTTTTCCTGATAAATTGACTGTTTTTACACTGCTGTAACGCTGACATTTCTCACAGTACAAGGAAGAAAAACACATCTTTGTGTTCCAGAGCTCTTCGTGCCAGTCATGATCATTTTAGTTTTCACCTATCTTTTATGGTTTTTCCGTAATGAGCAGATGTTTCGGACCTATTCCAGAGCTCTTTCTGCCTGTCTCTGTGTCTTCTGAGCCCACTTCCCCCTAACAGCCTGAACGTCACTGTGGCAACGACAGGTCTATTAAGGGTCATTGGCACGGCCATTGATCAGGGCTGTTAACCTACACAGCTGTGGGGGGGCCTGAGGGAGAGGGTGGCCCATGGGAAGTTAAGATTTTTTTTGTTAAAGTTTTTTTTTTTCCCGTATTTCAACTAAATTATATGATAAATACCCACTTATATGCAAGCTTCACACATTAGATTTTATAAATTGGTATATTATTGTATTCCATAAAAGTACAGACTGCTGTCACTGCTCTGTGAACACTCATTGAGAAAAGCACAAAATGGTTCACTTCACACAGAGTTTGAGGAACGCACTTTGCTTGTTAGGCTACAGTGACTCGTTGCATCTCTATGATAGAAGAAATCTTATCATGATGTCACAGTTTTAAAAAAAATAAGTCAGGATTTCAGAAAAGAAAGGAAAGAAAAGAAAGGGAGAGAAGGCAAAATGAAGGAAGTCAAGTTCTGACCAACTTCTTTTCAAAGACAGGTGAACACAAACTTTTAAACACACAAGATGAAATGGCGTTATTAGGTGACGTTAACTCCTCCGTTATCATTGCTAATATAAACAGAGGCAATCCAAAGCAAGAGCAACACTTTCAAATGAGGCTTTTGTTATTAACCCTTTCATGCATAGTGGTCACTACAGTGGACAGTTATTCTATAGATTTTCTTTTGTATATTCATGGGTTTTGTTGTTTTAGTTCCATATCAACCAACACAGTGGACGCTTATGCATCATCCCATACACTGACATTCCTGTTATTTTCCAGTTCTTTAATCTAAATCAATTACTAATTGTTATTAGACTGTAATTAACAGAGTTTTTAAAGTTGTTTTTTTTTTTTTTTTGCATATTATCTGAGTGAGTAATAACTAGTATTATAGTATGGTAAAATGTAAAAAAAAAAAAAAGAAAATCAGATTAGCAGAATTAACCTCCTGAGACCCAGGAAAATGAAAAATTTAGCTTTTTTCCATTAAACATTTGTCTTGATTGGAAACTGCATTATGCAACAGTTTTTTGTGTGTCTTTGTTTGTTAGTGTTTCAGATACTTTTTTTTTTTTTTTTTTTTTTTAAATGGAATGTTCTTTGCAATGGACAGCAAGTAAAACTGTAAAACTTTTGTCCCCTACAGAGGACAAAAATGCATTACTGGGTCTCAGGAGGTTAAAAATGTTTTTATTTCATGGTTTTCACACAGTATGTCAGTAAATTAATGTTTCTGAGCTTCAACAATTAAACACATGGTGTTCAGCTGAGTGGACATTTTTGTAACTCCATGAAAAATAGGTTCATTAAATAAATAAATAAAATCACTTTTTTTGTCATGCCTAAAGAAGAATAAAAACACTCAGGAAAAAAAATCTTGATGAAGGTTCTCATAATTCCTGCATGAAAGGGTTAAGGTAAAGGATAAATAAAGTAATGGTAGGCTAAGATTGCAACAGCAGGCTACAACAAATATGATGTCAACCTGAAGGGAAGAGACTGAAGACCCTCCACCATCATTACAGTCCAGTTTAGGATCAGTACGGGTTCAGGTGAAAGATGACAACGTAGAAGGAGACGCCGATAAGACAGACGTTGTTTGGCCCCTAGGAACTACGGTAGTTCTAAAACACTGACACTAGCTCTGTCTGTCTGTCTGTCTGTCTGTCTGTCTCTCTCTCTCTCTCTCTCTCTCTCTCTCTCATACACACACACACACACACACACACACACACAGTGTATAATAGAGGAATAGAAACCAGGAGTTGGAAGTTGTAAAGTTTCACTTTCGTTTCATGCCAGCATTAGTAATTACGTTAGTTATGGACCGAACCCCCGCGTACAACCCCCCCCCCCCCCGCCACCGATTGGGCCTGGACGTGGACGCGACCTTGCGATCGCGAGCGGGACCTGTTGTCGTGAACAACATCGGAATAGAACCGACGGCGTGCCCCCCCCGCCCCCGAGCCCCTCTCATGATTTCCGCGTGTGGAAATTGTCTAGTTGTATTTATGCATCTCCCTTTTTTTTTCTCTTTTTTTTTTCTTGTCTTGTTTCCTGAAAGTGTGGTTGGCTAAATGTACAGGCTTGTTAATATCATTTTTACTATCCATTTTTTATATACTTATTTAATTTACTTATACTACCCTTTTTTCTTTTTTTCTCTCGCTTTCTCTCTCCTCCTTTTAATGATCATTAATGATACTCCTTATTTTTCTATGTATTTATTTATTTTTATTAATTTGTTTTTTTTCTTCTTCTTTAAAAACAAGAGAACAGTGTTCTTTGTATAGTTGATGTCTTGTATAATATCTTACAAGGCTGTTCGCAATAAACATTTGAATAAAAAAAATAAATAAAATAAGCATAATTTTAAAAAGTTAAGATCCAAGAAGAAATGTCTTATTAAAAAAAAGCTTACAAATATTGTGACTGTTTGGTTTCACCTTCAGAGCTTCAGCTTTAACACTGAAATAATATCTGCCTATAAGGAGCATTTGTATCAATTTGCCATTTTCTTTAGACTCTTCCATCATACGACTCTCCTGTGAATGTGTCCTTCAGGCAAAAGAAAGTGGAAACAGTCGCGGAGTCTATATTAGTGTCCTCATCCATCATTGATTCATATAGGCAGACTATTTGTATGCAAATGATCCCTCATTCTCTCTGAATTGGACAGTTAATGGTGTTCTGGGGACAATCTGTCACTCCATGTACTTGACACAGCTTCCTCATTCGCTGACATGTCTGCTCTGCACAGTCGTATCCGTGCGGCTCATCTCTCACGCAGAGGTGATTGTATGTGTCATAGCTCCGATCACGCTGAGTGGTCTTCAGATAACTGTGAGAAGCTCACTCTCACATCCATACCTGTTTACACTCACTTCCCACCAGCTCCACATGCGCAACATGAAAGCGGAGAAAAAGGCAAAGCTGATACACACGACATGTTGGTACAGAGCGGCTAAAAGGCTGCAGACATGACTGGAAAACAGGTGTCAAACCCATGTATGACCTAACATGAGAAACAGCTTTTAACACTTAAAGACCCGCAATTTCTTTTGTCACAACTTCCAAATCTTTTTTTTTTTTTTTTGTCTTTCCCAACTGATTTATCACCATTTATTATAATATTATCCTCTGCATTTTGTCTTTTTTCAGTGAAAATCAGGTATTTTCCTGTATTTAATTTACAGATCACGTAGATGTTCATAAAACCTCAGTGGAAATTCAAAGGTTATTATTTTAAATCAGACAAAATTTAAGAAAAACTGACTTTTTCAGCAAAATATATCATTAACTGAACATAATATCAAACATCTCCAACCACTGTCATTTGTCAGACTACACGGGTTTTACTGGTGAATCAGTGTTGCAGAAGATGACAATGTTTCCAATATGGAGCCTCTAAATGTCCAAATGAGTCATATCTGATGACCATGAAAAGATGATGAACTGCATTTTACCTGAATTATTCACATATATTAATAGGATTAGTGGATCAACAGTTATTAAATATTCTAGATCAGTAGATGCTTGGTGTCATTTGTGAATGTTTGGTTCTTTATGGGTTAATGTAGTGTGAATTCTGGATAATAACACTGAGTCTGTTTTTAGAATACAAAGATAGTATCTATGTTACAAGTCCAGCATGTAAAATTTTGGAAGATCTAATTACAGAAATAAAATATTATATTCTTAATAATTATGTTTTGATAAGTGTATAAATAGTTGTGTTTTGTTTTTTGTTTTGTTTTTACCTCAGAATGATCCATTTATATATACACAACAAGTAGATATACAGGGTGTACAACATAAAACCAAAATGTGAAGACATTTTGAAAATCTGGTCATATGTGTTTATTCACCATGTAATTCTGCCTTGATTGACACCAGTGTCCTGGGTCAGTTTTCATGCTTCAGTGAACAATGGTAATTTGAATTGTGCAAAATAAGTCTTTTGCACATGGAAGTGTAAGGGTTAATATGAGATCTGTCACCATGGATGACAAGGTCTTTTACTTGCATGCATAAAACAGGAAAAAAAGAATTACATGTTAACCCCCTACCATCAATGCAAAGATTTGACATTAATGACAGGTTTGAGTCACATATGTCCAGATTTTCAAAATGTCTTTGCATTTTGGTTTTATGTTGTTTTTCTGAGAGTCTAC
This sequence comes from Sphaeramia orbicularis, assembly GCF_902148855.1. NCBI lineage: Eukaryota > Metazoa > Chordata > Actinopteri > Kurtiformes > Apogonidae > Sphaeramia > Sphaeramia orbicularis. The sequence continues at coordinate 23,019,121 of NC_043968.1, read as the reverse complement.
TTTTTTCTGATACACCCTGTAGTAGATGTTTTTACCGCTGTACACACTTCCCATATATCCAGATTATATCTCAATACAGAAACTGAGAAATGCATGCGTGTGGTCATTAGAGCTTTGCTAAAACCAACAAACATAAAGTTGGCCCTAAGACTTTAGCACAGTACTGTATATTCATTCAGTTATGACAGACCTTATTATTTGGATCCTGCTTTATCAAAGCAACCCAGAGCAGATGAGCAGGAGACATAACTGTGATAAGGAGGAAAATGAGCAGTGATATGATGAAAGCAGGTCAGTAAATGGCTTTAGTTAACACTGAATTCTATCACAAGAGTCCTGGTAAAAGTATGCGTACATGCCCCCAATAAAACATAACTCTGCTGTTACTGCACTGTTCAGCGGACGTTTAGACAGAGAGAGAAGAGGCAGGGCTCTGCTAATGATCTGCAACAGCTTAAAACGGACATGAAACCAGAGGCCGTGTGTGTTGTTGTGTCCCAGATCTGGTGCCAAATGTTAGTAAAGTCAGCAAAACATGTTTGAAACCAGCACTAGTACAATTTTATCTGCTGACTGACTGATTTATGCTTTCTAACATAAAGAGTATGTCCAATTATGTGCTTACATTTAGTATCATGCATGAATAAACCCAGATTTAACCTGGAAGTTGCACTATATCTGTTACTCAGATACTTGCTTTGGTGCTGAACTAGTCCGAGAGTGGGCTTTTATCTTCGAAAATAACTCCTGGATTCCACCTCAAACAGTGAGATAGTGATAAAAGGATGCTACATTGTTTGTTTTTGAGTGACACCCATCACATGGGCACAGAGACATTTTGATGTTTTGTTTCTAAAAATACTGATTATAGCAGCTTGAAGAAAACTTAAGTCTGAAACATCAGCCCATCAATATTGATGATGTGGACTGTTTGTTCTTAACCCTTTATTGGGCAAGTGACTATTTTTGGTAATTTCCACATATGTTACAAGGCAGTGACAGCTCCAGTTCCAGTGAGGACAGTGAGGCAACAATCTCAGGTCCAATGTGGTCTACAGGGTCTATAAGGTCCACCTGTGCACGAACAGTGAGTGGACCTGCTCTGTTAGGTACCATGAAGTAATGGTACTAATGTAAGGAATGATGTTCAAAGGGATAATGTGGATGTGGACAGGGGTCTGGATCAGCACTTATGTTGGTCTAATGTTCTAAAAGTGATGTTCTGTTCACTTTATGTTTGTTTTTCTTGAATCTATATTATAAAAGCCAAGTGGCCTCTGTGTGCGTATATGTGTGTGTGTGTGTATGTAGATAAGATAAGATAGATAAGATAATCTTTATTTGTCACATACACAATTATACACAGTACAATGTGCAGTGAAATGTGTTTTGTATCTGCATTCATTTTCAATAGCAAATTTAAAAATAAAGGTTCAATTAAAAAAAAATAAAAATGAAGGTTCAATAGAAAAATAAGGTTCTGAAATATATGTACATATACATCAAATAAGCAGAAGGAACACTGTTATATGGTGCATGAGTTAAAAGGTGCCAGTGTGTAGTGCAATGTCTAGTTTAAGGTTTAAGGCTTGGAGTTGAGTAAATGGATGGCCTGAGGGAAGAAACTCTTTCTCATCCTCTCAGTTGCAGTCTTTATGCATATACGCATGTATATGTGTATCCGAAGATTCACACAAAATCCGGAAAAATCTGACAGCTGCAGTTTGGCATACTTGTGTATTTTTGGTAAAGGAAGAGACCAGCAAAAACAGTAAGTTGATAGGACCAGTATTTTTGGAGAAATTAATAATTTTGGGTTACAATATCCTTATAATCACATTGCCATGGCCAGAACGCTTTGGCGGTCACTGCTGGACAAATGCAGTACAGCATGCATGGATACACAACAGCATAAAAACTACCACATCTAGAACTCATGGATACCTGCGGGTCAACAAGCTAGTTTTTTTTTATATACTTCTTGAATTTATTTTTTTATTTTTTATTATTATGATTTTTTGCCACTTATGGGTAAGGAACCAAATATGGTAATTTCACAGACCTTTAGTTTCCACATAACAATAACATATTTTGAAAAATTTCACAAAAGTATTACATTTTTGTTATGTCCTCCAGTAACACACTATGGTTGAAATGTGGGGTTTCAGAGTATTTCTATGAAGGTCAACACTAGCTAATTAAAACCCAACTAACGTTTATTTTATTTCAGGCATTTATTTTTGTACAATGTTGAAGCCTGTGACAGGAATAACATCACTGAAGGTTTTTGAGTGAATAGTCACGAAATGCTGGCAGAGTTGGCTGTTTAACCATGACAGGAAAAAAAAAAAGTGCACCCACGTCAAGACATCAGTGAATAGAAAGCTTCAGAGGATGCCAGGCAGAGTTCATCTACAGCTGCATGAAAGGAAATCAGTGGCATTGGAAGTACATTTACATAAAATAGCTTTGTACCTACTTGCAATTTAAGCTGATTCTCAAGTTAAAACCAGCACTCTGTCTCAGCCCAGCAGCCTAACTACAATTGATAAAACAAAACTGAATAAAACAGACTTTATTGAGTGTTCCTGCTTTACATTTTTCACAAATATTCAATCTCTTCAATCAATGTCAACCAAAAGAGTGCAGGAGTTGGCAGAAACCTCTGCTGGAAGGACACAAGTAAAGACTGACTTCAGCTGTACCTGATGGACCAGAAACACCAGCTGATTCTAATGCCTGGGATGTGTTTTTAAGCTTAACATTAAACAGACCGACTGTTGAAGTGGCTCAGATGACTAATATCACTGAAGTCTCCATTTATACAACATCATTTACCTCTTCATTGTATTTTCGGCCACAAGGATCAATTTCATGCCTGGTTTGAAAGGATGACACATTGTTTGAACTGATTGTGCTGGTTCTTGTCAGCCTATGATCAATTTTATGCTTGGTTTGATTAGATTGTCACATCATTTGGTCTGATGCATCATTACAAAGCAAGGCAAGAATGTTGAGAGAGTGGAGTCTGTTGTTCTGTCAGTCTAACACAGTGAACCCAACCAGCTCACATCATTAACAAGTTGAATTTTCCACATCCACAGTTAATCAGTCTAAGATGTCCTACATTTTTTTGATCCATCTAATTCTGCTGATTAGGTCTAATAAGATACTTTTCTGACATGCATTGAGTTCAGAATTATCTGGCGTCTGTTACTTAACAAACATGTTTTCCTGATGGATTCTGAAGTGTTTCCAAACCACAAACATGAACCTAACGTGTCCACTATTCTCGCACCAAGTTGCAGTAATCATGACCTTTGACCTTTGAACACCAAACTATCATCCCCATTAGACTGATGGTCCATGTGTTGGTTAACATTACAATACAAACATGGTATTATGGGATTACCTGGAGGGGTTTTTCTTTTTTTCAAATTAGTCACAATCATTCTCTTTAGTTATGTCCAAAATCATGCTCTTGTTTTCTCATTTGCTGCTTGGTACATAATTAAAAGCTAAAATATAATGCTGAACACTCATGAGTTTAGTAAACAGAGAGTTCACACACACTCATCTGTGGGACTGTGCAATGGTACGTTTCACATCTGTCAGAGGTGTCAAATAATGAAGAACAAATACTTTGTTACTTAAGTAGACATTTTCTTTTTCTTTCTTTTTTTTTCTTTCTTTCTTTCTTTCTTTCTTTCGGATCCCCATTAGCTGTACCATAGCTACAGCTATTCTTCCTGGGGTCCTTACAATAATCTTTACAACTTGTCAATGCAAATAACATGTGTAACGTTATCTATACTTTCATGGAGTAATTATTTTTCACCCATCTTTTTGCTTCTACTCCTTATATTTTAAAAATAGCGTTGTTACTCCTATTTCATTTTGACTTGTTTTCATTCTGGCTTGTCAAAAAAACAACAACTATCCAGATAAATGGCTCCATCTGGATAGAGTGAATTTCATTGTGGTTGGATGACAAGGACAAACATATACTTTCAGACACCCTATTGGTTTGGACACGATCTATTGCACCTGACTTTTTGCACCATTCCAATACTTATATTCAGCTATAGTCCTCATATCTTCTGCTCCATGGAACATATGTTAATGCTCAGTAGTGCACATAGTATATGGTTCTTTAATATATTTGCATTTGCATTTTCAGTGGGCATATATGAAACAGGTAGAGTAGTGCATCCCAAATGTTTCAACATTAACATTTTAATATAACATTATAATCATTATGGCCTTTATAAACATGTTTTTTGGGGAGGTGGGGTAGTGCACTGTAGGCCCCTGTGGCACCGCCTAAGATAATGTCCTAATGGCATTTTTTCCTCCTTACATTTACTTTTATACTTTAGTTTTGAAACCAGTACTTTTACACTTTTAATTGAGTAAAAAGCTTGAGTTGATACTTCAACTTCTACAGAATTTTTTTTAAACCCTAGTAACTATACTTCTACTAGAGTAATGAATGAGAATACTTTGGACACCTCAGATATCTATAAAATGCGACATTGCATTTTGCAATAGTTAACAGCTAGTAGTGTGTGTGCTGTCATGATGCATTGTGGGGTTTTGAGTCAATCAGACCATAAGGCTAATGACGTTGATTTTGTCTTCTGTTAATGTAATTATACATTTCTTTTTTTTTTTTTTTTTTGTTCAGACAAGTTATAGTTGTAGATGTTACCTGCTTGACAGTTTCGACTGTGACTCCAGTCTTCCTCAGAAGTGTCATCTGACGTGCTGCTGCCGTGTCATTTACCAGCTGATCGGCTGTCAAGCAGGTAGCGTCTACAGCTATATCTTGTCTGAACAAAAGAAAAACGAAAAGTACAATCAAACCATGTTTAATAATTTTCACCATATACTTACACACAACTGCAAAGTGGTGTGTGTTTTTGGACACGGACAGAGTGGACGTTTGTGACTAATTTGGAAACAGTATGATTAAAATGTATTGAAAATGGAGGCATCTAAAACCACATTATGTCTGCACAGTAGAGGAGAGAATTCAGTTCTGTCATTTTGGTACATTTTGCGGAAAAGATAGAAGCCAAACAGCAGCAGATAGGACTCATCAAGTAAAATATGGGCTGATTTCTTTCATCTTTAGGTTCTTTAGTTCCTTCAAATGAGTCTGAACTGACCAGGGACTTGGAAAGTAGATGATTAACTGCAGTATTTTCCTCTTAAGCTTCCTCATCAGTTGGGTTGTTACACATGCAGTTATTTCTGTGCATGGGTTTCTCAATCAGAACTGTAATTAAAACACATTGTAGTCGATGTTGTGAAGTACAGTGGAATCATGGGAGCTGTTTTCAGTATTGCTGCTGTTGAAAATGTCTAAAATGGCTCAGACAGAATTTTATTTATACAGAAGGTAATGTATTCAACTTTCATTCAGCTTATTTCTAATGACATTTCGTCGTAATATGGCATTTCATACTGATAAAAAAAGCCAACAAATAATGATGTCAGTAAATGGAGCATGATACCAGTGATTCTTGACAAACTGAAATGAACTTCAATACTGAGAAATTACACATTAATCTGTGTTTGAATATTCTTGGAAAATGTAGATATACTGTATGTTAGAACAATAGTCATCAAAATACATAACCTAGGGTTAGTTCTTCTTGGCTGTTATAGTGCAGAAATGTTAAAGCTTTAATTACAAAGGAATCCTAATCCTAGATCCACATCAGCCCAACATCCCAAATATGCACAGTTTTACTGTTTGTAAAACTACTGAAAATAATCTTTAATAAGAAGTGAACTGAGCATAAGCTGCATCCTAACAAGTTTCTTAATGGCAATAAATGAAACATGAACTAAAGTGACATCACACTTCTTAAGATCATGACTCCATTGTCTGTTGTCTCCTGCAGTCTTGGTCATCTCTGTTTTGAAGAAAATGAGTCACTTGACTTTTCTTACACTCTATGGAGCAGGCAGGTGCTCCAGAAAGCAAAGCGCATTATTGCTCACCCTGACCATGTGCTCAACAACAGGTTTGCATTGATGCCCTCTGGGAGGCGATGTCTCGCTCCCAGCAGGAAAACAAACCGTTACACCAATTCTTTTATTCCTTCTGCCATCAGGCTTTTAAATACCAGTGACAGTGCATAATGTGTAGTGTAGGGTACACTGTGCACACATTTGTTGTTTTTAGGTCTTAAATGTATTTTATCTGCTGCACTTTGTCACTGTTGCACTTTATGGCTGGACCCTTCAGCTGTGCTGTGCATTGGCTGATCTGAGTGTATGGTATTGTGAAATGTGCGTCTAATGTCCTATCCTGCTGCGATCCATGTCTGCAAACTGAATTACCCCTAGGGGATAAATAAAGTTATCTTAATCTGAATATGAATTAATATTCCTCCAATGATGTTATTTAATTCTTTACCCCAGGTGCTTGCTCTTTATCCAAATAAAAATTCCCGATTTTTTCAAAACGGCTGTTTTTCCCCCAAGACCTTAACTTTATGTACTTTTTACTTGATTTTTGATATGTGTAATACTGCTGTGGAGTGGACAGAGTTTATTTTTTATATGTATAACATTGTTGTGTTTTGTGCAGACTTGGTCAGAATTTATTTTGATATATGTACGATTTTTTTAAGTTACTTTGGGGAGCTGACATGGGACTTTGTGGTCAGGAAGGGGGGCAGGAGTACATAAAATGAACTTCATGCCACTCCTTTTCGAATATGTTTTTTTCTTTTATGTTTTTCCTTGTGTTTTATTTTAAATATTGATGTTCAAAATGAAGATAAACAAACTGACTAACGAACTTGCCTGCCTACTTTTTGGTTGAGATTGTACCTGTTGTGCGTAGTAGAAAAGTTCATTTTAATAAATGTATCAATGACCTAATTTATAATTCCCAGTAAATTATGTTTTACTGACAGAAATGTTTTGAAAACATATGAACGTCACTAAAGTGCATGGATATCACACAAACTAGAATCATTCCAGTACCAACCAATTAGCCAAAGCATATCAAGTTCCTTATAAGCTTTTCTCATGTATTTCTTATTTTACAAGATTATGTTCCTTTGCACATACTCTAAAATTCGACTATGAGAGAAACTTTTTTCCAGACTTTCACACAAAATTCCAGACTTTTCAAGGTCTGGAAAACAGCGTTTCAAAGTTCCATAGTTTTTAAGACTTTCAGACCTCCACAAGCACCCTGTTTACCTCTAGTTTCAGTAGTTTAGTAAACAAGATTGGAAAAGGATAACACACTTAAAACGGTAGATTTTTATCTGTTGTCTAATTACAGCTGCATTCTTACCTCTTTGTCAACATCTCCAAGACTGGCCCTGATGCATCAGCAAGGGTCTTAGATAAACTTAGATTGCATTTTACTTCTGCTTGTATGATCATTAGAGACGCAAAAAATGTCTGAACATCTTCCACTGACTAGTGACATATGATGGGGCTGTTCATCAGTGACACGGCTTAATGATGGTGGACAGATCTCAGAACATAGATGCTTAAATGTGTCTGTGGAAGTACTGCTAATCATCTACACAAAAAGACCTCCAGACTGCTGCAGGACAGGATCCTTATTTGTTGATGGCTTCTCTGGACGGTGACATCGTGCAGCACCTCCCCCCTCTGTCCAATGATACCAAGTCTTTCAACCCTGGTTCTGTTTGATCCAGTGGAAATAAGAAACAGCGTGTTGTATCCAGGCAACAAGTTCGTTGCCAGGTGACAGATACAGAGGTCCTGAGACCAGAGACTGCGTGTAACAATTCCACATGAATAAGACAAGGCAGAACATCAGTCACCTCCTGCAACTCACACACTTCTTTGATATTCCTGCTTTGATCGGCTTCACCATTACTGTTAAAGCAAACCATGCGCATCTGTTTGCCATCTTCTGAAGTGAGTTCCCTTATTGATGGATGGTAACAAATGTGATAAACTCCACACAGGAGCATGTGATGCTGACAGTGAAACTCAATCGCAGGAAACTGATTCCAGCACCTTTCACGAGCCTTAATCAGCTTGCGTAATTGCTGCATGGAATCATGATGTACACAGTGACGGCTTATCAGAGAAGACATATCCGCCAGCAAATATGAAAACAGCCATAAGTGGTGGGATTATCAAACGTGTTTCTGCCAGAACGCTGGGCCTTTCATGTGGCAGCTATGAGCAGAGATAATGATCATTTCCAAGGCGCTTCAGCTGACAAATCCACTGCCACCATTAAAGGCTGTCATTCTCCCCTGGAGCTGTGTGGGGCGACTGTATACTTTTTACTTTGATTTGGAGGCAGCTGCTTTAGCAGGGGACATTTGTTTACCGAGTTCTACTTAACTCAAGCAAAAACTTAGCAAATGCTTGATGGTAGACCCATATTTTAGGTTGTATAAAATAAAGAGTGGTTTCACTATCACTAATTGTCTTGACCTTGAGCGATGGGCCAAAGGACAGATAGTTTTGCATATTGTACATATTATAAAACTCTTTGAGGCCAGTATCTGATCTGTGATGTTGGGCTGTGTAAATAAAACTGAACTGTCAATAGTTTTGTACCCATAGGGATATTGACACTGACTCTGTTTGCTCCAGTCATTTCTGGTGTTAACGCTGGCTGGTCAAAGATGTCTGCAAAATGCACTTTCAATAAAAGTGATGCAGAATGAAAAAATACACTCCTTGTTCTGTGACAAAATAAGAAAATTTAAAAAGGCCATCTGCATGGGCTGCCCACATGCACAATAGCATTAGACCATCATGAGGCTACAGAAGACCAGGGTTTCCAAACTTTTTTTGGCTCAAGGCACAAAGAAGAGATTTTTTTCCTCCTCAAACCTAGAAAAAGCAACATGTCTTGGCATAATATTTCTATTTTGAAAAATTACTCGCCTCCTGACATGCACTTCAGACAGAAAGTCAGAATGTTAATGCAGCTTGATAGATCATGTCAGCAATCACTTCTATTTCTGATAGATTACACAATTGGCTTGGATTAATTAATAATCAGCAATTAGCAAGGAATCATAGTCACTAACTAACAAACACACAAAGGAAACAAACACAAATTACTTTTATGCTGTCAAACACTGTTTCTCTACATCTGTTTAATTAGGGAAAATGACGCCCCCCGAGACCCTCATACAACCCCCCAGAGGATTAAATGGTTATGGAAAATTAATCAGTGATCTCACATATAATAGCATTTTTATCCTGATCCTAAGTTTGATAAAGACAGCATTAACCAAATTAAACTGATTTATCTAATAGCATTTCTCCTCATTTGTGTTTCATTGTTTTGGTTCCTTGTTGATTCCCAGCGGATGCCTGTAGTACATGGTTAGTTCCCTGTCACTGACATTTAGAGCATGGTATTCCTGTTTTTAACAGCTGGTGTGAACAGGAACAGTGATCATACCGTCACTAACAAACCTGTTTCAGGGTTCACATCACCGCCTTTAACACAGGTTTGAAGAATAGTGAACCTGTCCATTAAAGCTGCAGTCAATATTTTATACACTAACAAAGGATCAGACGTGACAAATGTCACTAGTTACAAACCTAGAGTATTATCACTGACTGCTTTTGTCTTCAGCAACTTTCAGCAGCTTTATGGGGGGATAATATCAGATTCTTGTTTAGTTTCTGTTTCTTTGCCTGAAACTGACAAAAAATAAATAAATAAATAAAAATCAATAAATACAGCTTTAAGATTGACACCAATATTTGTTAAAGTTGCGTGTAATTTGTGACACAACCAAAATTGACTATTTCATAGCAAAGCTGTGTGGTCTTTCAGCAACTGGTCAATATATATGATAAAAAAATGTTCCTCTATTAAGAATACTGGCAATCTGCCATTGTCAGTCTGTCCACTTGATGTTGTGTTTGATACACAGCAGTGAGGTTGGAAACTTATCTTGTCTAGTTTTAAAGGTCATTCATGTAGTTTTAGCATTTGTGAGTGCAGGTTTGTTTATTTGTGCCTCTAGTGCAGTGAAAGAAAACAGATTTATTTGGGGATGAACACACAATAAAAGTTTCAATGGCAAAATCTAAGTTAATTTAAATACAGTTGTTTATCAAATGTGTGCTTCGTCTTCTTCTATTCCTCGTGGCAGGATCATTTATTTAATTTCTTTTGAAATACTATCCTTGTGGAAGATGGAGCGTGTGTGCCATCTAGTGGGCATATTTCAGTGTTACAACAGCTTTGCCTTCAATCATTTAGCATGTGGTTTAGTAAGGTTTACAAAAATCTCAATATTTCTTCCAATGACATATGGCTTTTAATTTTTAATCTCTGTCCTTTCTTAAACATATAGTTTTCAGATGGTTTAGGTGCTGTGTAGGTTCTGGCATTTTCCCTAAGATTGTGCAAGCCTTAGGCACATAGGTAGGGCAGAAAATGATCAAGTTTTTCATTAAAGAAATCTGACTTCAAATTATTTTGGACAATTAGTATTATTTGTACATCTGTGTACAACATTTGTAAAAAGAAAACTTAGTGAAGAAGTCCACTGGGGACCAACTGTAGCTGTTAGATTTAACAAAAGTCATCACAAGTTTCATGCTTTCCACAATGAGTTTATGTTTATTTGGCCTTAAAATGTTAAGGAAAACAGTTAAATGTAAAGTTGCTCTTGACAAACAACACTGAAGTGTGCACATTTAAAAAGTACTTTTACCTGAGACTACTTTTAGATTCAAGACACAGTTGCACAAATCAGCTGAACAAATGAAGAAAATATATCATGAGAAATTGAACAGTCACTATTCAGCAAATCAACAGGAGAGCATCACCATACACTTTATATGCTTCAACAACTTTAAAGAGTTAGAAATTGATTTTGAGCCAAACAATGCATTTGTATCACTAAACAAACTTTTCAATGTCTTACTGTGGTGAAATCTTCAAACCCATGATGTATCAAACAAAAACTAAGCCTTTGTTATGACAAGCTCTCAATTCACTTTTAAGGGGAAAATAAATCAATGACAATCAGGTGCAGTCACGTAATATGGAGAAACGTGCTTGTACAGTGCTTTCAGTGTTATTTAGTCTAGAAAGACTTTATTTAGACTTTCCAGAGTTCAAAGAGCAGAAAGACTCAAAAAACCTCCAGGTCTGTAGAGTTGTAGACCACTGGGGTCTCCTCAGTGCCCACAGCAGTTTCCACAGGGGCCTCCTCTTCCTCCTCTGCTGCCTCCTCCAGTGACTCCAAGGCCTCGTTGGTGTCACTGGCAAAAGTCTCCCTAGAGACATCATCATGCTCCTGCAGATTCAGTGTGCCGATGGCCTGTTTCATCTTTTTGGCTAGGACATGCCTCCTTCGCTTCTGTGCAGCCTTTTTGCTCTTGTTGTCTCTCTGGGTTTCATCCAAGAATATCTGCTTGATCTGGGACTTAGATACACTGGGTGTGTTCTTCAGCAGGTTCAGATAAACCCCTCCAGGGGTCCGCCGTCTGCTGCCATCCATGGTGTACACACCACCAGCTTCCTCCAGTGTGGCGGTTTCTCCCAGCAGTTCTAGTGCTTTTTTCTTCCCAATAACTTTAACAACACGCTCTATCAGTTCTTTTTTAGGCTCTTGCAGCCGGTGTGCTATCTCATCCACCACTTTCTCATCAGGGTCGTCCTCTGTGATCTCATACCGGCCCTTGATGTCCATCTCAGCTCTGGGGCCCAGCCTCTCTCTGACAGACCTCTTCCTCTTTGCATCACCCTCTGACCCCCGGCCCTTCATGTATTCCTCCAGCTGAGCGTCCAGCATGCTCACCTCTCCTCCATCCTTCAACTGTTTCTCCATCTCTCGCTCCTTATCCATTATCTTACGAGCCAGAACATAGTTATAAGTCTCCACATTTCTGCTTGCCATGCTGACCTCTCCTTCCATGCCAAATATGCCCAGCTCTGCTGTTATGGCATCCTGACACTGCTCCTGGACCACAGAGCCCCAGATGTTGTTTACCTTGCGGCCTCCCGCTGCCGTGGGGACTGGCATGCGGGTCGTTCCAGTTGTCTGAGGAGCGTTGGACACTTTCTGGCGTTTCCGGCGCCAAACTGCAGCCTCTTCGTCGGATGAGTCCTGGCCGCTGTCACTGGACTCCGCCGCCCTGCCGGTGCTGCGGTAGGCGGCGGCGGACGAGTTGGAGGGGGCTCTGCTCTGGAAGGACTGGCCGCCAAACGCCGGAGGTCGAGCCTGTGCTGCGACAGTGGCTCCCATGTCAGAATCCGAGCTGGATCCGGAAATTTCTCCATCTTCCAGATCTCCGTCCATAAGATCTCTACTGTCCGCCATTTCTAGTCTGGATGCCACAGCGCAGATAGAATGGCTAATGCTATCGCTAATGGATTTAATGTTTACTGCTGATCAACACTTAAGCTAGCATGAAGTTTAGGACATTTCTACAGAGCTACAGCACTAGGACAAAATAAAAATTAACCCGAGTTAAACCACAGAATTCCAGGCTCAGACGCAGATAGTACAGTAGCTGACACAGAGGCTATTTGTGTTCTGCATAAAATTAAATTTTCACTTTATCTCGGCTGTTTGACTCACTGTGATCTGACAACACACAAACTTGAGACAATGTTGAAGAATATTCGCGCGAGGCTAAAGAACACTTCCTGTTCCTAAATGTCGGATCCTTTCAAAATAAGAGTTACACCGCTCACATCCCTGAGCACAGTATAAGTAATTGACAATCTTTATGTCCCTCTTTTTTTTCATTTGGTGTCACTGGTTAGTTTAATTACGTTTCTTGACAATAAATAGCCAAATAAATAAATAAATAAATAAATAAGCAAGTACACCTGGAAGCCATTACATCAGTATCAGGCTTCTGCAGAGCTTGGTGATGAGCTGATCATCAATTGAACCAGGTGTGATTTGAGTCACTGCTCTACAAGAAGGGCCAGAGCCATCTCAATTTTCTAAAGCGGCAGCAGGATGAGGGTTGCCAATGACAAACACATTCAACAAGCTGATCCACCGGTAACATTGTGGGGATGGAGCTGGACTCTCTGAAGGTAATGTCAGAGAGGCTAATGTTGTCCAAGATCAGGACAGTACTGGTCAGTTCCACTCACCCACTCCATGACGTGGTGGTCAGTCACTAGAGCATGTTCAGTGAGAGACTGATACCTCCAAAATGCACCACAGTAAATCATTCCTGCCTGTGGCCATCAGACTGTTTAATTCCACCTTATAACCTTATAATTAGAATTACACACAACAATACTTTTGCGTACTCATTTATCTACATTTCTTTTAATTATCATATTGATAATATTTGTATAGTATATGTTGTACAAATTGCTCGTTTGTTTTTCTCCTTTAGATTTTTATTTTTTTAATAAAATGATTTCGTCACCTGTGGAGGATGTTGCGTAAAGGTTACGTCGGCGAAAAACTGCGCATGCGCTCTGTGTGGCTTGGTCAATATGGCGGCGTGCTTAAAGAATCTGACATCTATCGGGAGAAATGTTGTACAGAGACATTTACTGAAGACATATTCTTCACCCAGGGTAAGGATATGTTTACGGACATGTGTGGGACTTAAAGCCACTGGTTAGATGAGCAGTCATGTGTGTTTATTGTCAGAGTGGGGTCAGTGGCATGGCCTGTCACTATGTAATGTGTTGCGACATTATCAATTGTTTTTTATCAACAAGTCCTTGTGTAAATGTTGGAAACTTCGTTCTCTGACCACGTAGTACAGTAGAGTATAAACACCTTAGAGTATTGAGTTGCTGCTAACATGAGACTGTCTGATGTAATGTGTAAATCTGAAGCATCACCATGACTGGCAGTTTTTTCTGAGGGTTTTAACGGTTGTTGTCTTCACCCACAGCTCACATCTGGACCCCACAGACTGTTGGCTGTTCAGGCTCCACAAGTGGCCCTCAATGTTCCTGAAACTAAGGTGACCGCTTTAGAAAACGGGCTCCGGGTGGCTTCTGAGGACTCTGGGCTTCCAACCTGCACAGTGAGTTAAAGAGAACCCACCAGTACACAATATCAGCAACCTAATGGCGAGTTTATGTATAGTTTTAATATTTTTTAATCCTTGTACATCCTTTTAATCAACTACCCACTGGGAATCCTTGAGCCAAAAATGTACAATAACTGCTGTGAAATCATATATCTTTTTTTGCCTGCATCATTCTCTCAAACCACCCTGGCTCTGCTCAAAACTACCAAATGCTCAGTGATTTTCATGATTTTATAAGTGTTATTACTAATCTTTGACATGTCCAAGTCTGGTGTAAAACAATGCAGCATCCCCCAGCATGGAAAATTTTGTGTTGCTTTTAAATAAAACAAGTGGCATTGTGTATTCAAACTGGTAAACTATTTAACATTTGGTAGTTTTGAGCAGGGCTGATGTGATTTAAGGGATTTATGCAGGAAAAAAAATGGTGAAATATGATGATTTTATTGCAGTTTTTTGTGTGTGTACTTTTTTGAGGGTCCCCAGAGGGTGCAAAAACTGTCAGTTGACCTGTGAGAGAAACTGTCATTAAATTAGAAAATATGTCAAAAAATATGTTCTTGCAGAATTTCGTGCCATAAACTGTACCAAGCCATAATGATCACCACATCAAAAAAAAAAAGAACAAAAATGGCCTGATCATTCCTAAGGGTTAAAACGTGTGTTGTGTGTAAATTGTTGGTCTGCCTGAAGGCTTGTTACCTAGCCAGGAGGTATTGTGATCACTTTGCTTTGTGTGTTTGTTTGTTTGTTTGTTTGTTTGTTAGCAAGATAACTCAAAAAGTTATGGACAGATTTGGATGAAAATTTCAGGAAATGTTGATACTGGCACAAGGAACAAATGAGTAAATTTTGGTGGTGATTGGGGGGGGGGGGGGGGGGCTGATCTGCTTTGAAGGAGGTCTGCACTCTCCGAGTGCTTTTCTTGCATTTATCAAGGAATATTATTTTAGATGTATATTTAAAAGTAATGTATTTTCAAGCCTAGACATCAGAATCTTAAGGCAGGAAATTGTTAAAAACATCCTGACACATTAATTGGATGTTATTGTAAACTTTGAGGTGTAAGTGATATGTTAAAGATAAGGTAGTTCTGTTTTTGTCTCTTGTTCAGAATATGTGGATATTCAGTCTGAGGAGGGTATTCACCAGTCATTTCTTTCAGGTGGGCCTCTGGATAGATGCTGGTAGTCGCTATGAAAATCAAAGAAACAATGGCACAGCGCATTTTCTGGAACACATGGCTTTTAAGGTGAGGTGCTAAAAGCAGAGATATTTTAATTAATCTGTTTCTTTGCTCTAATTGTCAGATTTACTCAGATGTGTGTGTTTGTGTGACAGGGCACAAGGAAACGCTCCCAGCTGGATCTGGAGTTGGAGATTGAGAACATGGGGGCTCACCTGAACGCCTACACCTCCCGGGAGCAGACTGTGTATTACGCCAAGGCTTTTTCTAAAGATCTCCCACGAGGTACTGCAAGGCACAGGATAAGCTGTTGTCTGATATGAGCCATCATATTGACCTTATTCACCATGTAAATAAATGATAAGTTAAAATGTCAACAATGGATCAGATCTTTGATGGAAGTGACTATCACAGATCATAAATCAGATGTGTTTGTTGTATGTTTTCTTTGTTCGTAAGCTGTGGAGATCCTGGCTGACATCATCCAGAACAGCATGCTTGGTGAGGCAGAGATTGAGAGGGAACGAGGGGTGATCCTCAGAGAGATGCAGGAAGTAGAGACTAATCTGCAGGAGGTGGTCTTTGATTACCTGCATGCTACAGCGTATCAGTCCACAGCGCTAGGACGGACCATCCTGGGGCCCACAGAGAACATCAAGTAAGGACAGATTATGTGAAGAATTAATGTTAATGGAAATTAAGTCTTGGTTGGTGACAGAGATGGAAGAAAAAAATCTGATGTCAGTGGTGTGGATTATATGCAGTGACTTTCGCTGTCACTAAATCTTGACTCATTCAGACACCAATCAATTCTGAACCGATTTATTTGACAGTGCTCTCCACCTTCATCACCATCAAATCAAATGAGGGAATTTCTTTTGTTAGACTGTTCATTCCTCCAGTAGAATCCATGTTAACGTGCACTGATGCGGTTTTGGTGACAGGTTGATTTTTCCTTTAATTGGTTCCTCTCTGTAGAAATCACCTGTTTGTTTTCAGACTCATGAAATGTAATCGTGTTTGTGTGTGATGCAGAACAATCAACAGAGGAGACCTGGTGGAGTACATCACCACTCACTACAAAGGCCCCAGAATAGTTTTGGCTGCTGCTGGAGGTTAGACTTCTGTTTTGTTGAGACACCCCAGTTTGACACTGGTAACAAAAGTACATCATGTTTAGTCCATTCAAGAGTCCTCATTTTCATGGTTTTCACTTTTTTGTGTGAAAAGAACTGTTGTTAAATTCTACAACTTCTCTTCTACACCTTTTTTGATCAGGAGTTTCACACGATGAACTCATCGATCTTGCTAAATATCACTTTGGAAAGCTTCCCGGTAGATATGAAGGTGAAGCCCCTGCTCTGCCTCTTTGTAACTTCACAGGAAGTGAGGTAAGTAGGTCTTCAGTCTCACATGAACACACGTTATGTCACAGTGGAAGTTTATCTGTGAATAATGACTTTTCCACGTTAACTGTTTCACTCAGATCCGTGTGCGTGATGACAAAATGCCACTGGCTCACATCGCTATCGCAGTGGAGGCAGTGGGATGGTCACACCCCGACACCATCCCTCTCATGGTGGCCAACACACTTATTGGAAACTGGGACCGCTCATTCGGTGGCGGTGTGGTAAGTGTTAATCATGAATAATGAGCCGTGAACTGCAGGCTTCAGCAAACAGATACATTTTTGTATGAAATCATTTCTTACTTCATTTTCATGTAACTGCCTATAATGCTGTCTTTGATTTTCATGTGGTACCTTAATTTCTTTTAATAAAAATTATGAAACGGGCTAATTTGTTTTTTTATATCTGGTTATTGCACTGTACAAGTTTCACTTACTGTCAAATAGACTCATAGTAAAACAAACCGGAGTGCAGTACATCTAATGGACTTCTATCTCTGTCTCCCTCATGGACCAGAATCTGTCCAGTAAACTGGCTCAGATGGCTTGTCAGGGAAACCTGTGTCACAGCTTCCAGTCCTTCAACACCTGCTACACAGACACTGGACTGTGGGGGCTCTACATGGTGTGTGAGCCCGGCACCATCAACGACATGATGTACTTTACACAGATGGAATGGTGAGTCCACCTCTCAGTTGTTCAGCATTTCTCTGTCTTCTCATGGGAGTAAAAATTCATTCCAGGTTATTCACTGGTGTAAACATCTTATTTCATATCAGGATGTCTCTGTGTACGAGTGTGACGGAGAGTGAGGTGGTTCGGGCCAAGAATCTGCTCAAGACCAACATGCTGCTGCATCTCGATGGTAAGACAGTGTCACATCTGGCAGTACTGGTCAGAGACCCTGGGGCTTTAGTCTTCAACCAAATGCTTTTTGTTTAACTTCCATTAGGCTCCACCCCCATCTGCGAGGACATTGGAAGACAGATGTTGTGCTACAGTCGAAGGATCCCTCTACACGAACTGGAGGCCAGAATTGATGTGAGTGAAGTCTTAAGGCTGAGCAATCTGATTAAAACTGACACTGTTCTGTTTTTGATAAGTTGTCATTTATGTTGAAGAGTCACAGTAAACATGTTAAGGGTTGTATTATCTTTTTTTTCCTCTTCAATAGGCCATCGATGCTAAAACCATTAAGGAAGTTTGTACTAAATACATTTACAACAAAGCTCCTGCCATCGCAGCAGTAGGTATGTCAACCTTTGGCTCTTTGGTTTTTTTTTAGACTGTATAAACAGCAGAAAGAGGATCCTGGTCTTTTATTCTCCGTTGTGTTGATTCTCCCTGATGTTCAAAGCTGTGCTATTATACTTGGGTACCATTTGGACCTGTCTGTATTGTGCAGTCTTACCTTTTGACCAAATGTTATTTGATACTTTGAGAGTGAAATGTACTGGTTATACCTCAGAGGTTCATGTTGTAACATGCACTTCAATACTTTTCTAGGATGGTGTTAAAGTGCAGCTGTAATCTGTCTGGGTCATAGCCTCTGTAACAACAATGGAATTATTCTTACCCTCAGCTTTAAATAGACTGGACTGCATGTGCATTGTTTAGCTCTCTACCACCATGTAGAGGTAAAACAAACACTTAATCTTTCTGGACTTGATTTAACATAGCTGTAGTAAAACTACTGATTACCAGGTGAAGTTTGTAATTGTACCTTTGGTGTTTATCAGTTATATTTGGTGTCAGACAAGTTTAAAAGAAACTTACTGTCAAATCCAGTCTTAATATCACCCGTGTGTTCCACTGCTAGTGGACATACACTGAACTGTATTAGTGTGTTATTATCAAACAGATGCCTCAGTATAATGTGTATCTAGGCTAATACACTGTAGCTTTGTCAGTAATATAGTGCATTGAGGATATTTGTTTTTGTCACAGGTCCTATTGAACAACTTCCAGACTACAACCAGATCCGCAGTGGGATGTTCTGGATGAAAACCTGAAGGATCCACCATAGACACACAACTATAAACTGTACAGTATATTGACACAAACTCTATTTAAGTCTCCAATGTAGTATTTTTCCGCCTTTAATCTTTTCTTATAAAATAAAGACCAACACAATAATTTTAAAATAACACAGATACTATTTGTTTTCGTGGTTCTTGTCATTTTTTACTCTTGGCTGCTACTTGTTCTTGTGCAGCTTTCTTGGCTTTAACCATCTCCACCAGTTCCTGTGTGAGAAAGGGAGAGGATGTCAATATCAGAACTAAAACTACACAATTAAACATGAAATGCACTAGATCCATATTTACATCACTTATGCGACAGCCATCCACAGGGCTATAACAGTCATTTAGATTTTAGATGACTACTGTAATACAAATTGGAATTAAGGCTTTAATTGTCTTTTTGTAGTGCATCATACAGGTGAACTGAAAAGACTAAAATAATTATATAATAATTATGACAGGCCTATCCATTCACTGTGTAGAGGCTGAGGTTCAAACCAACCTTGTATCTCTTCATACAATCTTTCTTGCTTCGTCCGGGGACGGAAGCAGCGATTTTCTCCCATCGCTCAGGTGTGCTGACTGGGTAAGTCTTCAGCGCTTGTTCCAGGAGTTTCTGCTCCTCCGTGGTCCAGGGAGCAGCGTTGCCATCACTACCTGAGGCTGGGGGACGAGATAAGGGGATGAATAAGACACTATTGCACAACATGTGTAACTGTGCTCAGCCAGTGTGTAAAGTCTTATATCTAGGTGAACATGACATCAAGTGGTCAAGGTGCTCCCGTTTTACAGTTAACGCCTCTATGCACATCAGCGATCACTCAAAAGCAGAAAGAGAACCAAGTAATCAGTGAGCCTGTTTTACATACACCCCAATACTCTGGAGTTGTCAAATTGTTTAAGTTACCATGTAAACAGGATAATCTGATATGTTTTATCAGATAATGGCAGTAATTGGATTATGAGAAATCAGATTAACACACGTGGATTTCTCCCCAATACTCCAGTGTCTTCCTGCATGTATACAGGTTAATTACCTCTGCCAAGGAGGTTATGATTTTGCCAGTGTTGGTTTGTCTGTCTGTCCATGTGCAAGATAACTCAAAAAGTTATGGATGGATTTGGATGAAAATTTCAGGAAATGTTGATACTGGCACAAGGAACAATGATTAAATTTTGGTGGTGATCAGTGGAGGGGGGAGGGCACTGATCTGCCTTGGCGGAGGTCTGCGCTCTCAGAGTGCTTTTCTAGTGTGCTTTATTTCGTTCTTTTACGTCTGCATGTGTAAACAATTACAATTGTAGAGAACGGAAGTAGACAAATGTGAGCAGAAGACAACAGAAGTTGGAGTCTACCATCACTACGTACGCTGAGAGAAATCTAATGTACTGGAGCGTCTAAACCAGGATTTTTCAGTTATTGCATTCCTTAAGTGCATGTAAATGCATTAGATCTGATTACAATTATCCGATTAGTCCCAGTAATCAGAATTTTATGGTCATGCAAACAGACTCAATGAAAACCCACACCCAACTGAGCTAACACTGGAGTTTGTCATTTGGCCAATGTGTACTTCTGTCAGATACTTCTGTTTTGACTCACCATCAAATCTCTCTGATGGCACTGCGTTGTCTATGGTCGGCGGCACGGCAGCATGCTCCTTCTTAAACTTCTCAAAAGCTTTTCTGTTGATTTCATCTTTCTGTACTGGGTCTGAGGACATAAGTTAAAAATGTAATGAATAGTGGAAACTCGCTCAGTGTGGTCAAGAACTGCAGTAGAGATGCTGTAAATCCTGTACAATAAGCTTGATATTTGGAAATACTCTAATGGAAATCACAGCCCTGATGACAGTAAACTCTATAAATTAAATAGTCTATCTCCATTGTGAGCTCACCAAGCCGTTGTAGATTCTTGGCTTTGTTGATGACGTCTTTTGCCGTTCTCTTCATGCCGCTGGTCGAGTGTATATTCATGTAATTGGCAATAACTTCCCATCTACAAGAAAACAACCCCACATTTTATATTGAAATACACCACAAGGGTTCAACTATTGAGATTAGAATGATCAGTCTAAATATTTCTGATTCTATCACAGCAGTTATATTCTAAAAATGTGAACACACACACTAATCAATTCTACACCAATTATCTGGAGGTAACATACAGCAGAAGTAAAGCTTCTGCATTTCGGATGTGTGTTTTGTTGACAGGTCTGTAAATGTGTGTGTGTGTGTGTGTGTGTTTTGCCCAGAGTTTTATCTCAGACAGAACTATGCTCTAAATGAGGAGAGTAGAAAGCAGGGAGAACTGCTGGTTTTTGTATTGTTGTCCCAAACAGCAAAACAAGAGGAAAATACATGCAGAGGGCATGATCTCTGCAGGTAAAAACACAGGAGGATTATTTTTATATTTAAATTAAGGAGGGTCACAACATTCAACTGTTTCCTATTGTTTCTAAAGCTTCACCAACAGATGGTAAGAGGAGGAAATACTTGTTGTGCTAGCCCTGTTTTGTCCTCACCCTGAGGAACTGTTAATTGGAGCAGAGGAGCTGCTGTTGCTGGCCGTTTACCTGGCGTTAGTCCCAGCGGGGAACAGATTGACTGCCTTGATGAGCAGCTGGAGGTCTTCCTCGTTCCAGCCCTTCCCTCCTCCTCCTCTGCCTCCGCTGGCCTGCTCGGCGCTGCGGGCCGCCTGTCTGGCCTGGACTTCAGCCTCCTTCTCCTTCTGCAGCTGATCGTTCACCTCCTGCACCTGAACAGGCAAACATGCACACTTACACACTGGACATGTTCCACTCGTTCCCTGAGATGCTCCTGGAGGGAGTAAAGACCGATATTTACCTGCTTCTCCACAGCTGCCTTACTCTCCTCTTTGGAGCCTGAGGCCAGGACTTCATTCAAAGACTGCAGACTAACAGACAAGCAACAAAATGTTCAACTCTAGTTCTGTTTACTTACAGTACAAGTAGCTGCACTAACATCCTACTCCTAAAGGTAGCCCCTTCAGATAAACTGCCACAAATAACAGGAGCTTCATACTTATTCCTAATTATGAGATTTGTACTTTGGTTCATTCAATCTGGGACAAAGAAATCAATACAAATGAAAATACAGAAGTACATGGAAACATAATCGAAACAAATGTGTTAACAAAAGACTGTGCCAACTTGAATATTTCAAATGTATGCCTGGATCAAATATTTAATTTCCTTCCCCCTAAAGAAGCTAGAAATTAAATACGTACTTAAGATTTTCTCCCCTTTATTTTATACTTAAAAATACAACATTTTAGAGTAGGTACCTAAAATAAATATTGTGGTTGATTGTAAAAACATTCTTTGTTTTTGTCATGTATTACTCGTCAGGTATGATATATTATTATTCAAAGATAATTTTTTGTCATCTTTTTTTCCTTTCATGCTTTGGGGCGAGTCAGGTATTAACATGATGTCTATATATTCTACAAAAGGACTGAGATTGAGAAAGCATGTATTGATTTGCACTCTAACTGACCATCTGCTTCACCATACCTTGTCAGCTCCAGACGATCACAAAGCTTCTCCACCTCCTCCATCATTTTCACACTGTCCGCTTCATTGTCAGCAAAATAATTCCAGTTCTGTCAAGTGAGAACGTATAGCTCTTAGACATGTGCGCATTGTCAGCATGTCTCTAAATTTCACAAAAAGAAATGTCAGAATGTCAAACCTTGCAGGTGGTCCTGAGTTTTTGCCTCTCCTTCTTGATGGCCTTCTTCTGGATCTCCTTCTCCTTCTTGGCCAGTTGAGCTGCCTGCTTTGCCTCCTCTTCTTCCTTCTCCTTCACCAAACGAGCAGCTTCAAGCTCTGCCTGTCGAGCCTGACACGGACACAAAGAAATTATTATTTACAGCTTGGTTTGATGTATGACTTGTCACTGTTACCAGTTAAAGGTACGTACACGCTCCTTCTCCTCCTGTTCCCTCTTCTTGGCTTCAGCTTTGGCTTTCTTCTCCGACTCTTTTCTGGCCTTTTCGTCATCTTTGAATTTCTTTATTCTAGGGTCACAGCTGTAGGCGGTATCTGAAACAGAGCCACGTTAATGATTAATGTGACCAATCACATACTACAAGTCCAGAACATCTGTGACGAGGCTTTCACTATGGATTAACATTAGTTTGTCAACTTTTACTAAAGAGTTAACTCTTAATGGCCTGTTGAAGTTTGTGAGACTTTCTACTTAAAGTTTGGAGTTACTGGAGTGTGTGCTGGCTCTGAGGGACTGTACCAACTAGTGTTCGTATTCTGTTCATCTCCTCCTTCTTTCTCTGAGCTCTGGAAGCTCGGTTTTGCTTTTCAATCCATCTCCTCTCATCTCGACTGCGGGAACAAAGTGACAATGCATCAGGCTGACAATAAATCAAAGCAAAACCCCTGAATGAGCTTCGCTAACTTTTGTCTGGGATTCTTTGTAGCTTACCATTCAGCTTTTTCCTTTTCTTCTTCATCCAAATATGAGAATTCCCTCCATGAATCAAAGTTGTACCTTTTAAAAAGAAGAAATTGAAGTTAGAAGCTTAAATGTCTCATTCGACGTGTTCTTTACCCAGTATAATTAGATTCCCTTAAAGCTTTTCTTACCAAAAGGAGTAAAAATTATCCACTTCTTCAAAAGAGGATTCCAACGTTCCAAGTTTTGGGACATGCTTTTTGGAAGACCATCTAGCATTTCTCTCAAAGACAGGAAAAAACACCTCAAAAAAGTTTTCTTTGCCTTCGCTCTTTGAAGGCACTGCATTGTCAAAAGTGGGATCTACGCTGTCAAACGCTCTCCTCTTCACAGGGTCTGACAGGATTTCTATAGCTGTGGTTCAACCAATGACAAGAGCAGAAGACCAGGATGTAAATTCAGAACCTTTAAGAAAGTATTTAATTAACTCTGTAACAAGTCTTACCTTTAGTTATACAGGTAAAGTAGTCATTGTCTCCTTCTACAATCTGCTCTCCTGCAGCTTTTCTTTTGTCCGGATGATGCTTCAGCACGATGGCCTTGTCTGTTCAGAAACAGCAGAGTAAGTGACCAAAACAAACAATGCACCCAACCAGAGGAATACATGTGTAAGCACTGAGCAGGAAACTCACGGGCAGCTTTGATCTGCTTCTGTGTTGCTTTGTACCTCAAGTGGGGGAGTCCGAGGACAGAATAGTGGTCTTGATTCTGACACAAAAGTAATGAAAGAATTCTCCATTAATGGATTAGTTTATAAAATGCAGAAATTGAACATGTCTAGGTTATAGACTGCTGGTTGGACAAAAATGTGAATTTAAAGACTTTACAGACTCATGATAGAACATTTACTTTATTAGATTTCATGACACGTACACCATCAACACATTAACCTGTTATGAAACTAAAGAACACTTTACTAGCGCTACTAGTCCTGTCCTACTGTGTCAGAATGTGTAACCATCAGACACTTTACTTTCCTATGAGGACAATTCAAAACTGACCAGCTGTCACCTAAAATCATATGTTATAACAGTACTAGATCCCCATTGTCAGCCATTACCTTCCAGTCTTTTGGATCAAGTGTTCTGAGCATGGGGTACTCCTCCAGCTGAAACTCTTCATCCTCTGACTCTTCCTCAGACTCCTCCTCTTCCTCCAGCTCTTGGAAGGAGGCAGACACATTTCTGTTCCTTCTCTTCACATAGGCCTCGAACCATCGACCCACCGGCTCCACTTGAACCTGCACAGAGGCTGAAGCGAAAAAAAAAAAAGACAAAATATGTGATGACAGAAATATAAAAACCGATCGTAAATGCTGGGTTCTTTCAGCTTCAGTCAAAAAAAAAAAAAAAAAAAGACCTGTTCAGAACTGAGTTGAACATTTTACCTTGAAAATCATAACCTGTCAGTGCCGTCCTTTTTAATCATCCAAGCAGGTTGGATGTTACTTCATAACCTTGCTTTCAGATGTGTCTATACCCAAACAAAATTCAAAGTTGAATTTTTTTTTTTTTGCCAGTGTTGGTTAATTACTTGTCTTTGACTGAGGCAACAAATGGCACCTTCAATACAGCATATTTATCACTGGATAAACGTATATCTATTCTGCTGAGAAAGGCATACTGCTGTGTCGGCCTATGGAGTGTTGTATGTCATACATACTGTACTTTGGACCTCTTATGTTATTTGTTTGTGATACAATAACATCTACTTTTGTAAGATGCTACATTGGCATAATGATGCTGGCACTGGTGCCATTATGCAGGTAGTTGTAATTGCACCAAAGGAAGTCATTATGTTTAAATCACGTACAAGTTATAATATAGTTACAGATAAATCTCCCTTTCAAATACAAGCCACAGTTTTCTCATACTCAGTGGAAATAACCTGATTTCAGGAAGGTACAGCAGGTGTCCACACATCAGTTCACAGTATGGTAATGAATGCTGAACATGAGCATTAACGAAATGATACAAAATGTAAAAGAGGTCAGTGTGTGTAAAATATACAGAGCTGTCAACCTGCCGGTGTTCAGCTAATGTCGGTGGAACCAATAAATCACGGCAACCACGAGTGGGCAGCAGCTCGGTAACATTATGCAACACAGAAACACCGACAATAAGAGTCAACTGGAACTAAAACGTCGCATGTCCGCCACAGAAATCACCCGCTGGTATTAGCTCAGTCCTGGCTGTGTGCTTCTAAGCGGCATGCTAAAGAGTCTAGCGCGAATGTGTGGTAGCAGTCTTAATATAAAACATTAGTAGCTTAGCTAGCTGCCCTCCTCTGGCCTCCTTCAGCACTTACCGGCAGCGGCTTTCAACACCTCCGTCTGGTCAACATCCAGAGCTTCTAACAACATCTTAACGACGTTTACTAGGCGAACATTCAAGTGCAGAAATGATCAACTGAAGACTTTCTAAAGTGCTGAAGTGTGTGGCCCGCTTCTTCCCACACCACATGGGCCTCCCTTTACAAGTGGTGCCAATACGAGAAGGAGCTGAGGTGTCACACCGTGAACAGCCCCCCTCCTCCCACGCACACGACCGTTCCGGGTCAGGACTGTGGGTCTGCCACATTTAATCTCCGGGGAAGGTGTCTTTGGCAGCGGTTCTTTGCTAAACCCTGTCATAGTCATTAAAACTGTATAGATTTATTCTGATATTAATAACTACGATTTACAGCTACCCTATCATAAGTTGCGAAAATATTATAATTATTGTACGTTCTCAATAACAGTCCGACTTGTGCTTCCGGTGTCTCGCACACAGCGGCGGAAGCGTAAAGCTGCTGTGTAATTGTACTGTTGAACTGCCGAAGCAGAGCGTTTTTGTCTTAAGTGTTTGTCCCGAGTTTAACCATGCCGGATTATTTAGGTGATGACCAGAGGAAGCTTAAGGAAGATGAAAAAGATGACTCACCTATCAGAGGTATACCTAAAATGTCATAATTGTTTTAAACCAGTGTAAGAAATAATATCGGTAGCTAAATTGGAACGTCGGTATTAGCCGTTTAGCTAACGTTAGCTCAGGTCGGTAAAACAAACTTCCTTTTTACTTGACAAATAAAAGGCCCGTTTTTGAGTAGGGTTATTATTAACATTGTTACTGATGAGAGCCAAAGAGAAACTGAAAGTCTGAACTATTAAAATAAACATTGTTGAAGGGGCATCGGATGCTAGCGGCCCACTGTTGAAGTGCAAACTCATGATGTGTGTTTTTATCTTCGTCAGCTTTGGATGAAGGGGACATAGCCCTGCTGAAAACATATGTAAGTGCCTGTGCAGTCAATCAGATATATTGCAGTATCGTCTTTTATTGATTTTAAGTTTTTCTAGTTTCGGCCAGTAGTTTTAATCCGGTGTTTTCTGTTTGTTCAGGGTCAGAGCACCTACTCCAGACAGATCAAACAAGTAGAAGATGACATCCAGCAACTGCTCAAAAAGATCAACGAGCTCACAGGTGGGCGATGAAGCTGTAAACAACGACATAAACATGTCCCACATTTTCTCAGTAAACTGCGGACTTCAGACTGTGTTGTGTTCAAGGTTCTGTTGTGTCGTCTTACAGGCATCAAGGAGTCAGACACAGGCCTGGCCCCACCAGCACTCTGGGATTTGGCTGCTGACAAACAGACTCTGCAGAGTGAGCAGCCGCTGCAGGTGGCAAGGTAATGCAAGCCATGTCTTAGGACTGTGGAGGGCTTAGGTGCTATGACATTATTAGACTTAATATGTATTTTTGCCAAATTTTGGACTATTTCAGTGTTGAAGTTTATATGGACTTTGTATCAAAGATGGTAAATAAATCTCAGCAGAGTTGTTCTATTTCCTGCCTAAGTCTTATGGAACCCATGCAATTTAGGTGATGTAAAGAAATCCACTATCTTCTGAAGTTAAAGCATTTATATTGTCAGATCAAGAACAGACATAACAAATCTAAAACTTAAAAGCATAAATAATGTTATTAAGAAGTCCTTGACAATTTATGGGTTTATAACAATAGTGAATGTTTTTAAAAAGATGCAAATATGGTAATGAAAAGCATTTTGAATAAACTAACATTCAACTTTTAACATTTTTGTAACCTTCATGTTTTTTAATCTTGTGGGAGTGAATGATTCACTGAAGTTGAGAATTATTTTTGTTTTATCTACTAGGTGCACAAAGATCATAAATGCAGATTCGGAGGATCCCAAATACATCATTAATGTCAAACAGTTTGCTAAGTTTGTGGTGGACTTGAGTGACCAGGTGGCACCAACTGACATCGAGGAGGGCATGAGAGTCGGGTAATGCAAATACATGATTTAACTGTATTAGACTTAGATTAGTTAATTTTTTTAAAGCTGCTGTGGCTATGTGAAATCTCTTACATTTATTGATTTTAAAGCTCTGCTTTTGTCACTGTTGTTCTTCCAGTGTTGACAGAAACAAGTATCAGATCCACATTCCTCTGCCTCCAAAAATTGACCCAACTGTCACCATGATGCAGGTGCGTGTACAAGAATGGAGTCACTCACGGACAGGCATAAGCCATTCATAAGCCTGTAGGAAAAACGTCAGCATCAAGACTGAAAATATAAAAAAAAAAAAAAAAACTTATGGTATAATCTCTGTTCCCTCAGGTGGAGGAGAAGCCTGATGTGACCTATAGTGACGTTGGTGGATGTAAAGAGCAGATTGAAAAGCTGAGAGAAGTGGTTGAGACCCCACTGCTGCATGTGAGTGCTCATTACTCACATTCACTACATGGACATACACATACATCCTTAATTTCTTGAGGGATCTGCCCAAGGGATCTGTAAAGTTCTATCTAATTTAATCATACATTATCCAGTTTTATAGACTGAGCTCCTGCCTGTCTCACATATCTACTCGTTTTGTCTTTGTTGCCTTTCAGCCTGAGAGGTTTGTCAATCTGGGTATTGAGCCTCCTAAAGGTGTGCTGCTGTTTGGGCCTCCTGGTACAGGAAAAACCCTGTGTGCTCGAGCCGTGGCCAACAGGACTGATGCCTGCTTCATCAGAGTCATTGGCTCTGAGCTAGTGCAGAAGTATGTGGGAGAGGTGAGTGCACAGAGGAGCAACTGCACAGACTGTGAATGTTAAACACTAAATTGTTGTTCACGTTATTATTATGTTCATTGTTCACAGGGAGCCAGGATGGTGCGAGAGCTGTTTGAAATGGCCAGGACAAAGAAGGCCTGTCTCATCTTCTTTGATGAAATTGATGCAATTGGAGGTAAGATTCAACCCAGGCAACCACTTACCTTAAAGAGGCATTAACCTGAGTCTCACTTATAAAAAACTGGCCATGTTGTAACACGATTAAACCAACACAGAATCATTAACCACTGGACAGACTGTGTTCAGCTCAATAAGAATGTATTCAGAACACTTCCAAATAGCATATTGGGACATGGTGTGTGGGCTTATGAGACTTTGCCCGTTATTTTCATAACACACATAAACTACTCACATTCACACAGTTCCATACAGTCATTTAGCTGAATGTCAATAAATTGAACTATGTGACTAGTTTTTGCTTTAAATGCCATCAAGTCCAATTTATTTATGAAGCATATTTAAAAATAACAACATTGACAAAAAGTGTTTTCAAAAAACAATTTTATTCATACTTTGTTGAGTTCTGAAATATAAATAAAATAAAATTCATAAGAATCCTAATTTTAACAGGTGAATACCTGCAAAAACAATGTTATTGAAGATGAACAGATGAAGCCTGAATCCTGATTTATCCAACTGAATTTTATTTTTAAAAAATGTTTTGTAAGGGAACTGAATTGTTGAATAATTATAATCCCCTGGTAACACATATACCGCTAGATGGAGTGTGTAACATGTGCCTTTTGTTTTCTGAACCTGTCAGGTGCTCGTTTTGACGACGGAGCGGGAGGAGACAATGAGGTCCAGAGGACGATGCTGGAGCTCATCAACCAGCTGGACGGCTTTGACCCTCGTGGAAACATCAAAGTACTGATGGCCACCAACAGGCCCGACACACTGGACCCGGCCCTGATGAGACCAGGACGTCTGGACAGGAAGATCGAGTTCAGTCTGCCCGACTTGGAGGTGAGTTGGACCCATCATTATCATGACAACACCAATACACAATTATTAGACACAAGTCACAAAAGCATGTGTTTGGATTTATATATTTTCTTTCACCTGTTTCAGGGTCGCACACACATCTTCAAGATCCACGCCCGCTCTATGAGTGTGGAGAGAGACATTCGCTTTGAGCTTCTGGCTCGTCTCTGTCCCAACAGCACCGGTAAGATGACACCACAATAACCTCTGTCTGTTTTCAAATCCTGTCAACGTCCAGCCAACACACTGATCTTTTTCCATTTAACTTTTCTTTTTATCATTTTGTTCTGATCATTCCAGATTGATAGGAACTTTTGTAAAGTATTGAACATTTCTAAAGAGTACTGACTTATGTTTTACTTCCTATAAGTGTTATTGGTGTGGTTTCACCTTACGCACTGATGAAACAGATAGAGTTAAAGTAGTTGGTTATTATATTGATGTTTCCATCTGAAGGTCAACATCAGTGACACCAACTTGTCACGGTTGTTACTGAAGTTTTCAGATGACCCCCCAAAAAAAACAACTCATAAATTTACCTACTACTAGAATTTATTTGGCATTTATAGAAACCTTTGAAAGCAGATTCATGTTAGAATGAAGCTGTAAGTAGGATAACAATATTTGAAAGTGTTTTTACCCCTTGGCCAGAGGGTATTGTAATCATTTTGTTGTCTGTCCATTCAACAACATAGTCGCATTATCTGAAGAATGCACTGAGATATCTGTACCAAATGTATACTATGGATGCATCTTGACATGGAGCAGAAGCCTATTTAAAACAGGTCACCATGACCTACTTTTTCAAGGTCAAATGGTGACATGCCCTTTCAACGATGTAATTGCTCTATTTGGCCAAGGGGTATTTAAAAGTGCACAGTATGTTAAATTTAAATTCTACAAAAGCAAATTTAATATCATGCGTTCACATCCTGAAAACTACTTTGCAACACTGACTGAAATAGTTAGCGACACATTTCCATAATACATGAAGACTCATTAAATTCTCAGTGCTGCAGTTTTAGTCATGAATTTCCAAGATGTTCTGTAACCAGGATCTGTGTTTCCTGCCAGGTGCTGAGATCCGCAGTGTGTGCACGGAGGCAGGCATGTTTGCTATTCGAGCTCGCAGAAAGATCGCCACAGAGAAAGACTTCTTGGAGGCCGTTAATAAGGTCATCAAGTCCTACGCCAAGTTCAGCGCCACCCCAAGATACATGACTTACAACTGAGTGTGTGAGAGTGTCCACTTCGACTTTTTACTGTCACAAGAAACAGAAAACTGAGTCAAAAATATTCTTTTCATTGTCATTACTTAAAAATAAAGTTTATTCCACATGATTCTCTGCATTGAATATTTTCAAATTTCCACATGGCGAGTGTGAAAGGCATCCTGTGTTTATATATTAACATTAATAAAGCTTTATAATAAAGGGAAACACTATATTAAAACATCTCCACCTACAGAAAACACCTCAAACAGCAGTGCAAATGTAGCCACAACTACAACAATGATGTGACACTGCAAACTGGTGGTTTGAATACATAGTTACACTGAAACACAGATAAAAATGGAACACACAAATACCCCATAGGTTTAAGATCTCAGTAACGAAGAACATCTGATACCAGCATGGTACAGAGAAGCAAACGTCTCTGCAGTTTCCAATACAAACCAGAGTCATAAAAGTCGTTTGAGCTTCATCACTCAGACAGGCTGAACACTGAATTTCACAGACACGCTAAAAACAGTTAAAGTGCCACTTGAAACAACCCCCCCCCTCGCTGGATACACAGGGGTCAGGCTGTAGGAATGTCAGCAGGAAAGTCAGTCCTGATTGGCTACAGTAAAAAAAATAATAAAATGGGAACTTCTTTGGAGTGTTAAATGAGGAGGAAAACATTCACCGACTACAAACACTCCTATATTCAATACGAAGAACTGTTGGCTTCATCTCCAGCATGTTGGCTGAACGTCCTTGGGGAGACGTTCAGCAGTGATTGCATCACCTTTCAGATCTGCTGTGCACATCAGGATGTTACTGGTGCCATCACCGTGGGGACAGTGGTTGTACATCAGGTGACTGGAGCAGCTGGGGGGCCAGGATGTGAGTGCTGACAGTGCAGCACGGCATCGTGGACAGTCGGGAACAGCATCTCTGGGGTCACGACCCCAGTGAAGAACTGTAAGGTGTCCAGCTCAGCCAGAAGACTTCCTTATGGATTAAAGAAGGGACAGGATCAGTTTAGAAGATATATATAAATAAAAAAGATCACTTTGTGTCCTGGCTCAGGGAATTTAATAACAAAAACAGGCCTGCTCACACCTCATTTCAGAATACACTATATTTCAGTCATTGTGCTTTATATTTCATGATGGTGGAGAAGCCGTAAAAACAAAAATAACATCCTGTTTTGGACACAGAGCATACTGTACAATAGGACAGTACAGTACCACAACAAAAAATATATAAATGAAAAAAGGGCAAAACTATCTAGAAATAAGGCAGCATGGACAGTAAGAGTTATACAAAAACAATATCCTCCTGAGTCTCAGAAAACAAAAGGTTTTGGTTTTCACATTAAATACTTGCCTTGATTAGAAACAGCACGATGCAATAGTTTTTTCAGATTTTATTTTATTTTTATGGAATATCCTTTGCAGTGGACAGTGTTTTTGTTTTGTTTTTTGTTCATTTTTAAGTAAAGCTGTGAAACTCTTGTCCCCTACAGAGGACAAAAATGCACTGCTGGATCTCAGGAGGATATACTGTTAAAAGAAAAAATAAACCCCACAAAACAATTACCAACAATGACTGTCACTAACAGATTATGTACAAGTAAAGAATGGCAAAGTTTTTACTATCGGTAATTAATCCCCATTATGTCTCTGAACACCACATCCAATGTCTACAACCCTGCTTTCTTCAACACACCCCAAATAATGCCATATGTGAATTTTTGTTAAGCAACGCTAAGAAAAGATAAAGAGACAAATGTTCCCACATCAAATAAAAATCCACTAAAGCCTTGGACTTACTGTTGCAGCCAGCTATAACCACTTGAACATCCACAGCTGCATATTCCTTTATGACCTGCAAGGACAGATATACTCAGTGACTCTGGTGCAGAGATTTAATAGAATGTAAATGAAAGAGCAGCAAAAAAAAATAAAAATCACCTGTTTGATGGCTTTGGCTCCCACAGAGTCGATGAAATTCGCCGCTGTCCAGTCCAGGATAATGAAGCGGACAGAGCTGACGGGTTCGATGAAGATGGTCTCCTCAGAGTCGGACTCGCCATGCCTGTCTCCCAGCTGGCCGTTCTTCTGCTTCTCCTCCACGTGGTTGTAGGATAACAATTCATGGGTCACACCGTGCTGTTTGTCCTTCAGCCAGTCATTAAAACCGTGTTATGATGAGAGGATTAAACAGGCCACTAGTCATTTCTGGCAAGAGTGTGTTCTTAAAACTACCACTGGGGGGCCTCGAAGATCTAAATCTACTAAATCTCACCAAAACTCAGACAGTCATTAACATAGTAGAACTCCACAAAAAGTAACTATGTAAACAGCAAACAGAAGAGAAGGAGCAGACACAGGAGGTCTGAGAGGTGAGACTGTAGTGGACTCACCTCTACACGTTTCTTCAGAGGTGAGCTCTGGCTGCTGTTCGCCATGCGTTTTTTATGAGCTTTCCGGAAAGCTTGTATATGTTCAGGGTTGACACCTGTCTGTTAAGACAACACCAACAGAATATGTAAATGCATCATTGGGCCATGGGAAAAAAATGCCCTGACCTTTACCTTTTTCAGTTTTCAGATATTTTGTAGATATTCATTTATTCAAAATTGTAGAACAATGTTCAGCAAGTTAATTTAAAGGAAATAATTGTCCAATGAAGCCCTATCCAAAATGCTGAAATAGTTTTTTTTTTTTTAATGTTTTTATGGACATGTATGTCTCCAGTATAATGGCACTGGTAAATTCTGTCTATCCTTAACTGGTATAAACCGCATCATGAAAAAGTTGATGTAAATGTAACCTGTGCATAAGTTTATGTACAAGCTTCAAGATGAAACAGTTACACACATACAGAGGTAACATCTGCTTTTGCTCAGAAATAAAAATGTGAGGAAGAAAAGCCTAGAAACCAAGCCCAACTTCTTGTTCCTCTGTTTCCTATTTTCTATAAACAGGATTTTGTGTTGGTTTTCTCCACTGTATTGAAGTGTTGATGTTCTGAAGAGGACAAACTACTACATACAATAAAAAGTCTTTGGTATTACATATACAACCTAAGACTTGAAGATACAGTATAAAGTCAGTAACAGTATAAACATAAACTGTTTTTCATCATTTAATCGTTACATGCCCCTTTCAAACCCTTGATACACCACTCACACAATCTCAGTGGACACAGAATTATATAATCCTCCTGTCATCCATATTTGGAGAGTGTATTTGACCCCATCAAAATGGCTTCACCCACAGTTCTTCTGTCACATGCTTCACACACACACACACACACACACACATACACACACACACACACACACACACACACACACACACACACACACAGAGCAGCTAAGATTACCTTCTCCTTGAGACTGTTCACATAAAGGTCACTGTTGGCAAAGTAGATTGAAGAGTTGGAGTGGAAAATCTTAATCCCCTCACATTCAGTGGCCTGGAAACACAACACAAGACGCAGGTCGTTACAGCAGCACTTTGTGGGAAAATTTGCAGCGAGACAGAACTGTTTTGTCTTCTGCCAAACTCACCTCTTCATACTCATCCACATCATAGTACAGCCCAGTACCGGGAACATGGCCCAGGACGGCACTTTTAGGACTGAAAGACAGGTAAATATAGCACAGAATTCACATCAGAACACAAACGGTCAAGATTATCCAGAGGAAAGTTATAGAACTGGTCAGTTTATTCTACAGTAAACTGGTTTTAGTGTTTGCACAAGCAGCTGAATTGTCATCATCTGAGCATTCTCTGGCCTTCATCAGCCAATAACAAGTAAAATGTATTTAAAAATGTATTTATACAGCATGTGTCATTCCAGGTGGAAATGTGATTGGCTGCAGAAACCATGAGGTAGCATGAAAGCATGAAGTTGCAGCTAAAATAAAACAATCCATTAACAAACATTAACATCATAAAATCTAGACCCTCAACTGACCTTGAAAAGTCAATGATAAATGATACAGAAAAAAATCTATAATACAACAACATTAAAGCAGTGTATGACTTTCATCATACATTTTTTTCCAACCTTTTGGACCTGGTGGACTATATAATTTTACGTTGTAGCAATCTGGCTCATTTTCTTGCCGAATCTGTGCGTCTCTGCATGGAATTCCCATTCCTACAATGCACTTCGCAACAAAACTTCCAAGCAGACAAAAACAAGTGGACTGTCTTTATGATGGAGTCATCTTCGAAGTTGTTCACTGTGAGGGAAGGGATTCAGGTGCATAAGCACGGAAAGACTAATTGATTAGTGATAATTAGGCTATCACTGGGGTTTTACGAATTTGAAAAAAGAATTGTGATGAGTCATACGCTGCCTTAAATAAGTTGATAAATATAAACAGTGGACCAAGATTATAAGAGGAATAATAACACATAACACAACACAACACAACTCCCCAGTACCTCTGTGTCCTGTAGACGACAGTGAGTATGGTGAATGTGATGGCCACCAAGAGGCCATAATCCAGCCCCAGCAGCACAGACGCTATGAAGGCTGTCATCCAGATGGTCTGAGAGAGAAAAAGACAGCGACATGAAAACCCAGGCATCAGGTGTCAAATAGAGGACACAAACTGCAACATCCTCTCTTCCAAACCATTTTGTCACACATTAGCGAGTGACTGATGTACAATGTCAATATACAACACAATATCCTGAACTGGGGAGGACAGCTCTCCAGTATTTTGTGTTATAATACTGGAATGACTTATCATAGTTTAAAACTAGAAACTATCATAGCCCACTAGCATCTACTTCTAACTCTTGTAACTGTTTTAATTAGCTTTAACTAATTCTGTGTCTATGTGTGTGTGTGTGTGTGTGTGTGTGTGTGTGTGTGTGTGTGTCTGTGTGTTTGCTGCCCTGTTTAATTGATCCATTTAATAACATGTATGCAAATATAGATGTTGTACTGTGGTCTCTCTTGCAAATTAAATCTTGATCTAAATGAGCCAACCTGACTAAATAAAGAAAATAAACAAATGAATCACTGATAAACAATACTTCCAGTAACCACCATTAATACGACACATTAATAAATGTTTATGGCCCATCTGCACAAAATGATGTTTATCTCTTTGAACAACAGCCTTTACTGTTTTAATTACATCAGTGATCCACCTACTAATTTATATATTTATTTTTTAAGTGTAATTTATTTGCAGTGCATGGCTTGATGCACTGACCAGTTCGATCTTGCTGGTCCTCCATAGAGCAGGAATGTCTCTGAACTGCTTAAACATCCCCAACAGGTTCACCATGATGATGGCTGCCAGCGCCGTCTGAGAAATACCAAAAGAAAAAGTAAAGTAAAATAAACTTTATTGTCCCCTGGGGGAAATTCATCTTAGGCACAGTGTTACATATCATTGCCTCACAGACAAGATAAAAGACATCATCACGTGGACACATTATAACAAAGACAGTTAGTCTGCCATATAAACCAGACATGGACTACACATGATAATCACAACACAGAACATATAAAGACGCCTAAAGCGCAGGGAGAGAAAAAAGTGCTAAGTGCTAAAGTGCTGTGTGTTTGTTGCACATTGCTCTATTGCACTAGTTCTCAATATTGTTCAGCAGCTTAATGGACGCTGGGACAAATGATAATTTGAGGCGGTTGGTTCTGCACTTTGGCGTACGAAATCTTCTTCCTGATGGAAGAAGTTCGTATTCGGAGGACAATGGATGAGTCAGGTCTGAAGAGATTTTTGTTACTTGTTTCATGACTGACTGGTTATACAGATTATCTACGGATTTCTATTCTTTCATACCTATAATCTTCATTGCTGTTTTGTGCATATTGGCCAGCCTGTTCTTCAGTTGGACTGATAAGTTGCCATACCAGGCTGTGATGCCATATCTAATGAGGCTCTCTAAGATATTCATTCATTCATTCATTCATTTTCTGAACCCGCTTTATCCTCACTAGGGTCACGGGGGTCGCTTGGAGCCTATCCCAGCTACATAGGGGCGAAGGCGGGGTACACCCTGGACAAGTCGCCAGTTCATCGCAGGGCTGAACATATAGAGACAAACAATCACTCTCACATTCACACCTATGGGCAATTTAGATTAACCAATTAACCTATTAGTGCATGTTTTTGGACTGTGGGAGGAAGCCGGAGTACCCGGAGAGAACCCACGCAGACACGGGGAGAACATGCAAACTCCACACAGAAAGGTCCCACCCCTCGTCGACTGGTGTTGGAATCGAACCCAGGACCTTCTTGCTGTGAGGCACGTGTGCTAACCACTGCACCACCGTGTCGCCCGCTCTCTAAGATAGCTCTATAAAAAAACAGCATAATCTGCTTGCTGACCCCATACACCATAAGACTCCATAAGAACACAAAGGATAAATCAACAGAGGAACACAGGACGATCATTATAATTATTAGTTTGTTTAGTCCACAGACAGGATATTAAATACATCCAGACAGACAGCTGCCGAGTCTGTGTCATCAGCTTCACCCACCTGAGGTAGCGGCTCGAAGACGAACCCGATGGCCACCACCACTAGCAGCACCACCATGGAGGCCAGCAGCCCTGCAATCTGAACACATGACGCACAACAACTGAGTCAATATTATCTCATTATCATCCTAGTTTTACAGCACCAACTAATGTAATGACAGGAAATAAATCAGTCACACCCGCAGGTGAACTGTGAGTGGTCTAAGTGTTAGACTGGGTTTGAATAAGGGTGAGGTTTTCAGATGTCGTGGTTACATTGAGGGTCAGAAGCCGGAGAATGCCTCATGTCCTAACAGAGGTGTGTTGGTGTGTTTGTGTATGACCTGTGTTTTTCCTCCAGTGCTCTCCTGCACCAGACTTCTTGACATGGAACAAGTGATGGCAAAGGTTTGGAAGAAAGAGCTGATGAAGTTACACAGTCCAAGGGCGATCAGCTCCTGAAAGCAGGACAACAAATTATAATTTTTGGTAATGATCATTTAGGGTAATAATCATCATACACAGAGGAGTCTACCACAGATGATGAACAGAAGGTATATCCCTTTAACCTCCTACTGCATTCTACATTACTTCCTTTACTTATCTACTGTACTGCAAAATGAGCCTACTGATTTGGTCAACCTGCTTTTCCCAGGACAGCTCAATGTTTTCATCTCTACAGAGAGCTGAAGTTCCAAACCTTCCAGAGTGTCCCATGGGACCCAACTTCAGAAAAAATATTAATAGTTGTCAGTAGTGAGACAAAAATAATTGTTTTGATCCTGTTGAATGGTGCCACCATTTACATGTGATACTTGTCAATTTAAAAGCTAATGTTAAATGTCAAGAAAGTTATGTTTGTGATAAAGATATTCAAGAAACATCTAGTTTTGTGTTGAACAGCTGAGTGGACTGCATCTCAGGTCACATGTGATACACATCACCAACACCAAAATGGCCCGTGGTTTGGCATGTTACCTTAATCTTCCAAAGTTTGGTAAAAAAGTACTAAAAGAGGAGAAAATCACAACAAGTCTGGTCACGTTGAAGCAGCAGAGACATGTTCAGTGACTCTGACCTGATCGTGGAGAGAGACGATTACAATGACATCACCCGAGTGACTTTCTGGTATGAAAAAGGTTAAAGGTCAACTCGCTTTGATAACCCCATAGAGAAATTCTATAAGTGTATTTTACACATCCAGATACACACAGAGTACCTAGCATTAGCATTAGCAGTTACCATTTAGACGTAGTAGACATTGGGAGCAGCGAACTGCCATTAAAGACAGTCAGGGACCAAATTCAGATCTTCATCATACCTGTTTTTTTTTTTTTTTTTTCATGGGTCTTTAAATTGGATGACCTGGAGTAATCCCACATGGTGTGGAGAGAACAGGTAAAGTCAACACAGAAGGCATCTGACTCTGTCCGGACTGAGAATCAAACCAGGAACCTTCTAGCTTCTAGCCACCGTGGTGCCCTTCAGTAGTCTTTCTATGTACAGTCTACTCTCGTTAAACCGCCCGCCGTTATACCGCCATTTCCGCTTATCGCCATCCGCCAGCCCAGTTCCATGCACAAACAACACTTATACCATTGATTTCCCGACCATTATACCGCCAGCGTCGCGGCACGGCACCTCCGAGGTGCGGCTCCCAGTGTTGTCTTTTCCGTGGAAACCGGGTCGAAATGGCTCTTTGAGTGTTAAAGGTTGCCGATCCCTGCCTTACAACATAACAGAATCAAGATTTATTTAGAAACGCAATTAGAACGGGTTAACGGAGGCAGCATAGACATCATATAGTAAAGACATGCACATTATGGACGCAACCCGTTGTAACGCCATTTTCGCTATACCGCCAATTTGGCCGTGAACGGAAGTTGGTGGTATAACAAGAGTAGACTGTACATATTTTCACAGTCTAATAGTTCAACAGTTTTACCAAAGAATGTGACTTTCTTGACTTGCAAATTTCCCTTTAAAATTGACAAACATCATGTGTAAATTATGGTATAATTCAAACAGGATCGAAAAGTAATTGACTGTAATGGAATTCTTTTTTCAAGTGATGTTCCATGGGGAATAACGGAAGGGACAGGACTTGGACTCTCTCTCAGTCAGTCGTTTCCAGACTCACCTGGTTGCCGTCCACACTGTATCCATGCTTTAGGGCAAAGATCTTGGCCAGAGAAATGCCCATTGAGAATCCTACGATGGCCACAGCAAAGGCATCTGTGACCAAAGTGGGTAACAGAGAGAAGTCTGGGACGGCAGGAGGGAGAAGCCTGAGAACAGATAAGAAACAACATGTCCAACCCACTGTGTAATCATATATTTAATCTCTGAAATATTCACTTTCATGTGGAGACAAAGACAAAAACTACTACAACTAAAACATTTGAACCCTACCCTGTTGGTATGTTCCCGACCACATCCACCTTGTGTACGCCTGACAGCGACAGGCCGTATGAGACCCCTGTGGACACAATGACCACGATGATCTCCCCTGGAATTGGAATAGGCAGTTTTTTCTTAAAACGCTCGTTGAGGACTTTGATCACGTACAGGAAGATTAGGCACGAGAGGCCCAGGAGGAGGGTGGTGATGTTGGTGCTGGTGATATCACTGAGAACCGCTTTGACACTCTGAAGCAAAAGAGACAGAAAAGTGACACTGTAAGAACCAGAAAAGAGTAGTTATCATTTACTTATTATTATAATGCTTGGAACTCTTTGTAGATGCATCCACACATTTCTATTAGGTTTGTCGGTCTGATCCTTAGTTCTCATCATGTAAAATGTTAGGTTAACTTCTCTCAGTTTCTCAGATTAATCTGAAACTTGAGCTGAAAGTTGTTATAAGTGAGATACCACTTGTGCCAGGACAGTTGTTGCATCGTTGCACTTACAGTTCTTATTTCATCTTCTTTATGCATCACACAAACACTTGAGAAAAAACTAGACCTCATGGTTGTGACTATGTGCCACAGTCAAGTTCTAGTTCACATCTATCTCTATCCAGAATCATGAATTGTATCATTTATGGGGAAGCCTTTGATGGATGTAAAAATTTATGATGAAATAGTTCTCAATACATCCGGCAATACATTTTTGTCCTCTGTACAGAACAAGAGTTTCACAGCTTCACTTAAAAACAAAAAATGATGTCCACTGTGAAGGGAATTCCACAAAAAAAAAGAAAAAAGAAAAAATGTATAAGAAAAAAAGTGTTGCATTATGCTATTTCCAATCAAGACAGTCATTTAATGTAAATATATGCATTTACTTTCCTGGGTCTCCGGAGGATACTAGCATTAACGGTTGCAGTAAAATACATGCCGATTCATGTAGTGACCCAAAAACATAGCCCTGGCTATCATCAGTGTGGACCCTTAAAAACACACAAAAAAGTAAATTCTGACAACTCCAGGGATACTCCTTTAAGCCCTTATAGAGACAATATTTTTATGTTCCCACATAAGATACCCCTGGTGGCAGAAATTACATACTGTTTTATTAAAACTCACATAAATAGCAGAGAGAGGCCCGCTGAAGCGCTGCGTTTTCACCCCCAACAGGTACTTGAGCTGGGAGACGACTACATGCACAGCCGCTGCAGTGGTGAAGCCTCGCACCAGAGGCTCTGTGAGGTAGATAGCCACAAAACCAAACCTGAGAAGACCTAAGACAAACTGAAAAAAAGTAGAAAACAGTAAAAAGGTAAGGTAACAGCAGGTCATTTGGTTTGTTTCAAATACAAACATAAATCAAGATGTGGATGTGTCAACAGAGTCAGGAATCACGCTGTCTTGACTAAACAGTGATTTCTGAGCGTGAGAAAGATCTGTATAGTCTTACTGTGATGTTTTAAATTAACACCAGCTGCTCTGTGAGGTTGGAGGCAGATAATAATACAAAACAAACAACATGTTCGTGCACCAAAACACTAGTTTCCGTGTCTCTAGTTTGGCTGAGTGTGGTGGTGTTTTGAGGCTGACCTGAATGATTCCCACTAGGGTTGTGAGCACTACAGCCACCTGGACCCGTTTGGCATCACGAGCCACCACGTCTAGATCTGTAGTATTGGATCCATTTACATGTAGCGTGTTAAACATAGAGTCTGGGGCTTCCCTCACCGCAACGCCCCCGATCATCAGACTTATCACAGCAAAGGTACCTGCAGGACACACAAGAACAAGAACACAATCCAGTGTCATCTGTCTTTTTTTTTTTTACACTGGTTAAAGAATCATCACCTAAAGCTACAGGCACCAAAAAAAAAAAAAGAGGGGGGGGTTTATGAAAATGCATCCCTTCCTTCTGCAGTTATTCTCTCTCTGGCGGAGTCAAAACATAAGATAGATGACCTGATAATGTCTCATGCCGCCATGGAAAAGTGACACCAAAATATCACGGTTATGGGAACTACCATGCTGCTTCTGTGTGTAGTGGTAATGTCACATTGAGATCCAAGCTGTCAATCACATATTTAACCCCCATACTGCTCTGATATCACCTGTGTTTGACTAAATTATTGTTAGTATTGTTAGCCTATAAACACTTGTTTTCAGTCAGTTCCTTATAATTACATCACACTGAAGTGTAATGATGCAATTTTACCCACTAATACCAAGAAGTACAGTGCACTGAAGCTTTAAATTAAAGCACCAGCCTCCTGTTTCAGACTGGCTTTCACTAGTTGTCTGATAAACTCAAACTTTACAGCTGATATAAAGGTTTGAATTCTTTCTAGATTTTAGAGTAGCCAGAACCAGGTTGATGAGAGTAATCCTGCTGATCACATCAACTCGGGACAAAGAAGTACATTAAAACAACGCATGATCCTGATCAGAGTCAAACAGTGAATTATGAGATAGTTAACTGAACTCTCTGTGGGACGGAGGCAGGTGGCATTTTGAGCTCATTATGGAGTCAATGTGAGATCACTTCAGCTATGTGAAAAGGCTGCTGGCTTTAACTCAAAACAGAATAAAAAGCAACAAATCAAACATTATAACACTGGGCAAACCCAAAGATTAAGTAAAAGAAATACTGAGAAAAAGGCTGAAGGATGGTAATCCTTAATCTCCAGTTGTATAATGAAGAAACAAGAAAAGGAACCACAATGCTGGCATGGTAAACATACCAAACACTTGAATCCAATGTCCATGTTATTATAAAATGAGACAGCTGTGCCTCCAAACTATTATTGAGAATCAGTCTTTGCTCTGTACAGACATGGTCAAGTGAGCAGGAGGTCCAGGATTGGCTACATGCTATAAAAACTAAGTTTTTCACAGCATGTAATGTGAAGGTATGTTTTAGTAGTTACAGTCACGGAAAAAATTATCAGATCATCAAAAGTCATCAGAAACACTGGTTATGCAATCAAGTACTAACTCCTGTGTGCATCCTGTGACTAAAACAGACAGAAAAGAAAACATGGAATGCCTAAAAGCACTGTTTTTGTTTTTGGCAGTACAATGCCATAACTATTGATGTAAGAACTGAAGTGATTTTGGTTATTATAAAAAAAAAAAAAAAAAAAAAAAAAAAAAAAAAGGAAAATGGATAGATATCAGCTCTTAATTAAACTCTTATGAGCTATTTTTGTTGTTATCATTATATTTGTCCAAACACATGTACCTTTAATTGTACCAGGCCTTAAAATGAACAAGAAATTGAAGAAAACAAGGATGGTCTAATTATTTTTTTCTGTGACTGCAAACATAAACTACAGTTAGTGCCTCTGAAATCAATATCTGTCCAGGCTCATATACGGAGTCAAGTGTTCAGATTAATATAATAAAAGATATTAAGTGTGAAAAGCATGAATGTGTTAGATACAGTGTCAGTGCTGAAGTCGAGTTGTGCCCCAGTAAAACGGCCTCAGCCCTGGATACATGACTCCATTCGCTCTTTCAGAAGAAACTGTTGAAAGGTGGAATGCCTGTGGAAGTCAACACAGCCAGAGGTTCAACGACTCCACCTAAAGGAACATAGAGCCACTCTAAATGAAATGTTGAGGAACGCCAGGACCCAATATTTCTTTCTCAAATCATCTCTTTAAATAAGAACAATCCTAGGGTCTTATTTAACACCATCAACTCTCTGCTCTGACCTGCTGTCCCCCAAATTCCAGTACACTATAAAGCAGACAGCAATGAATTCCTTAATTTCTTTGTGGATAAAATCAGAGACATCAGGGTGAGCATTTCCCCATCGTCTTCTCCTTCTTCAAACCCTGTTGGTGTATTGTGCTCACCTTATAACTGGTTGTCTTTTAACCCTGTGACCCATCAGGACATCACTGCAGCACAAAATGAAACCCTCCTCATCTCCTACTGATGTCCTCCCTACCAAAACTGTCTTCAGTGCAACTGCCCCCTCTGTTGTCACTTTGATAAATCTTTCACTTTAAACTGGTATAATTCCTAGCTTTTTTAAACCTGCAGTTGTGGAACCTACACTTAAAAAGCCAACTCTGTAACCATCACAGCTCAAAAATTATAGGCCCATTTCTAAGCTTCCTTTCTTGTCCAAAATACTAGAGAAAATATTGGAGGAACTTGTAGTTTTTTTGGAGGAAAATAATGTCCTGGATAAATTCCAGTCTGGTTTCTGCAGAAACCACTCCACTGACACTGCCTTGATCTGAGCTTCCAGTGACATTATGATGGCAGCTGACTCTGGTGAACACACAGTTCCTGTTTTATTGGACCTTTCATCTGCTTTTGACACAGTTGATCATAGTATTATGATTACCCAACTTCAGGAACTAGGGTCACCTGGTTCTGTTTTAAAATCGTTTGTTTCTTACCTCACTGGAAGAAGTATTAACGTACTTGCAAATCAGATTTTCTCTGAAATGGCACACCTGACATGTGGGGTACCACAGGGCTCTTTTATAGGGCCAATTCTGTTTGCACTGTACATTCTTCCACTGGGAGAGTAATTAGCCAGTTTAAAAATGTTTCCTATCATCTATATGTGGATGATATTCAGCTGTGCTGCTCCTTCAAAGACTCAGAGCTACATAAACTGTCCTCCTTAATCAGCTGTTTGACTTGCATCAAACAGTGGTTAAGTGACAACATTCTACAACTTAACTCAGACAAGACTGAGACTCTCGATTATTGCCCTGGAAAATCAGCTCCCCTTAGTCAGACATCACCTGGGTTCTCTAGACTTGCCCATCCAGTTGAGTCTTCAGAATCTGGGTGTTGTTTTTCACTCAGCAATGTTGCTTGAGCCTCAGATAAAAAAAAAAATAAAAAAAAAACTAATAGGGAACTGCTTCCTCCATCTGAGGAACATTTCCAAGCTGAGA
This sequence comes from Sphaeramia orbicularis, assembly GCF_902148855.1. Lineage (NCBI taxonomy): Eukaryota > Metazoa > Chordata > Actinopteri > Kurtiformes > Apogonidae > Sphaeramia > Sphaeramia orbicularis. The sequence goes on along the minus strand of NC_043968.1, from coordinate 22,974,819 downwards.
GCATTGGGGTCAAAAGCAGAACTGGAGATGATCATTCATGCTTTTATTTCTTCCCGCCTTGACTATTGTAGCAGCCTCTATATTTGTCTAAACCAGAAGGATCCTCATAGTCTTCAGGCTGTTCAGAACTCTGCTGCAAGGCTTCTAACTCACACCAGTAAAAGAGCACATATCACACTGATTTCAGCAGAACTACACTGGTTCCCAGTTCTTTCTAGGATGCATTTTAAATTTTAGTTCTTACTTTTAAAGCTTTAAATGGCCAAGCCCCTGTCTACATTTTAGAGGTGCTAGAATTGCACAACCCTCCACGGGCTCTTAGATCCTCGAGTCAGTGCCAGCTGATTATCCCCCGCACTCACTTATAAAAACAGAGGGGATCGGGGCATTCCAAGCTGTGGCCCCGAGCTGTATGTTTTTATACCTGTGTATTTATCTGTGTGTTTTGCTGCCTTTGTATTTTACTTCTGATTTTATTGTAAAGCACTTTGTGAAACCTCTCTGCAAAAAGTGCTATATAAATAAACTTTATTATTATTATTACTATAAATGGTAATACTTATCACTGTAAGTAACAGAAACATATGGTCTTCACTTACAGACTGTTTTAAAAGAGGAGTGGGTGCTGAATAATGGAAGAAAAGTCATTTTAGAAAATATGATAATTGAGATATTGACCATTTGGTTAAGCCTCATTATTTTATCCTATTATATTTATATATGCCAAGTGGATCGTATGGCCAAAAATGAATAAGGCCACAGTAACTTTGACCTTTTGCCAAAATCATCATCATTCATTCATTCATTCTCAAGGCCAAGTTAACATTTCAGACAAATGTGAAGAAATTCTGTCACGCCATTAAGTTCAATAATTAAACATACTTAATTTCCTGACTTTGATCAATGCAGAGAAATAACTAATGATGTAACAGTATTAAACACTGCATTTCATATAAATGCAAATCTCTCTAAAACATACTACACTCAATGGATGGCATTATGTGTGTGTGCACTGTGTGATGACTTGACAACATTTAAATCTCCAAGTTTGCAAAGATAAAATCACCACTTCCATGGGGCTCATGGTATCAGATTCAGGTCTTTAACAAAACATTATTTAAATATCTGCACAAGGTTAGAAATTTTATACAATACATGTGTTATCAGACAACAAACTGGGACCACAATCATGCAAGTTTCAAAAACCTCGAAGTTATAATTCGAGTAGAAGTAGACCTTTACTTACACAACCTACATATTATGCTAAAAGCTTCACTTAATATGATCAGTCATCCAGACACAGACTCTCCTATCAATGTTGGCCTTTACAGAGCAACACCAAACCAAACACCACCTTGCCCAGTACAACTGATTCATCCACACACTGCTCCTCAGCCTCACTGGCTTTCAGTCTAACCGCTGCCAGGTGTCCGAATGTCCACTGTATCTGTGGACTGTAACTTGATCATGGGTGTGGGGTCGTGACTTTATCCTGCCCAGTGCTCTAACAGCAGCAGGCCTGTTACTCCCTCTCACTCTGCCAGAACTCCATGGTCACGATTACCACCACAATTTATGAGAAATTCCGGTCAGAGTCTAGTTGAAAGTGAAGACAACAGTGTCCTGTTGCTCTGTTGAGATCAGTTCTTTTGTTTAAAAAGGTTAAGTGGGTCTGGTTTTATCGTGCCTTCTGTCTGACAGACTTAAAGGTTATGGCTGACATCTGAGATGACTTAGAACCTTCAAGGAACAGAAAGGAGCTGGATGGATGGGATGAGAGGGGGGTTTGGGGAGGGGTAGGATCAGTGAAATTTCACCCTGCTACTCATATCAATGCGTACAATGATCACATATAAGCATAAATAGTTAATAAACATGCTTTCTCACACACATTTTTATTCTTCATGATCTATGTAAGATTGTGAATTGGGAACAATGTCACCTGTCACCTGATCACATACTCACAGTACTGCATGTGTGTGTCTGTGTTCACACGAAAATAGATTATGTACCCAAGTGTGATTTGAAACTGCAAATACACTCTGGAGAGGCTTCTACAAGGTGCTTGCTTTTTATCCAAATAAATATTCCAGGCTAGTTTCCAGACTTTTTCAAAACCGCAATTCCCCCCCCCCCCCCCCCCCCCCCCCCAAGACCTTGACTTTTTTGTACTTTTATACTTGCGTACATACCTTTTTGGTTGAGATTGTACCTGTTGTGTGTAGTACAAAAGATCATGTATGAGTGAATAAATGCATAATTCAGAGTAAATGATGTTTTACTAGCAGAAACGTTTTCAAAATGTATGAAAATCACAAAAGTGTATGGATATCACACAAACAAGTTTCACTTGAATCATTCCAGTACTGACCAGTTAATGAAATCATATCAGGTTTTTTATATTTCATAAGTGTTACAAGTTATGCTTCCTCCAACTCCTTATCGAATATGCAAATGAAGTCATATTTTGCTTGTGCTTTCAAGTTTGTATATCAAGTAAATTTTTCATGTTTTATTGCAACCTGTTTTATTTCTAAGGACTAAAGTAGGATTACTTTGTTTTGCTACATATTCCAAATAAACTGAAACTAACTAACTAATATGCTTTCCTCATGTGTTTCTTATGTTATAGGATTATGTGCCTTTGAGCATACTCTAAACTTCGACTATGAGAGAAACTTTCTTCCATTCTTTATTAAGATTTTCACACAAAATTCCAGACTTTTCAAGGTCTGGAAAACAGCGTTTCAAAATTCCACACTTTTTAAGACTTTCAAGACCTGCGCAAGCACCCTGCTTCTATAATGAAAACAGAGGTGGTATCTTTGACAATATTTGGGACCCTGCACTGAGGTTTTTTCAAGGTAAGGGTCAATGTGGTGTATTGAAGTATTGTATTTTACTGCTTTCACAGCTATAACTCTTTTATAGTCTTTTCACTCACCTATGGATATGTGTCTAGATGTCCCAAAGAAGGTGTAGAGAAGCACGGGGTAGAACGATGAGTACAGACCATAAACTGGAGGCACCGCCGCCAGCATAGCATAGGCCAGACCTGCAGGCCAGAGGGGAGAAAGTGGAAGATGTCAACAAACTTTCAGAGTCACAGATAGAAAAGCAAACACAGTGTGAAGCACACAGCAGCCCCTCAGGAGTTGGCAGAAGGCCCAACGCACCATTAACCCTCATGTCATTCCAGACGCCTGGCTTAGCTCGTGGCTACTGTTAAACACAGCGGTGCTGTTGGGACTGTGGGAGAACTGACCTTGAGGGAGCTGCACGACTCCCGTGCTAAGACCTGAGACCACATCCTGGAAAAGGTACTGCTTCACAGGATACGAGGGCAGCCATGTTAGAATGGGAAGGAAACTTCGAACGGCTGCTTTGGCTCGCTCAGATGAACACCTTTGAAAACAGAAAAGACCAAGCATTTTTTAAGAAATCATTTGGTTAAATCATAGTATCTCATCACCAGATTTATTAAAGTTCAGGAAAATAACTTAAACTAAATGTAAAAAAACCAAAAAAAAAAGCCCAACAAAACAAAACACAAAACAAGTAGTGACAAGCAATAATTACATAACGTCAAAAAACAATGCACCCAATACAACTTAAAAAGGCAAAACTGAAATTAAAATCAGTTTCCTTTTAGTCCCAATGTTAACGGTTCACAGGGAAATAAAAGAATAAAATGGATCTGTGCAGCATTGGACCAATGATGCCATGGCTTTATAAACCGCATCTGATGTTATACATTCTGTCAGCAGCTACAATAAATCAAGGTTTTCCTTATAATACCAGAAAAACTATTCTAACAATGAAACTAATTAAAAAGTAAATCAAAACAAATACTAAAACTAAATAGAAGCTAAATTAAAATTAATAAACTAAACTAAAATGGCTCATGCAGTCATAAAACTTACGAAAATGAACCTGAAATCAAATATGAACCTGAAAGACTAAATACAAATAAAGTATCACAACTCATTACTTGAACTTAATAGCTACAATAAGAAAACAAATTATGTCCTCACACTACTTCGTATAATCATCTTTATACCCTCAGATTAGACACAAGTTTATGAGCGAACACTGATGAGTCATTAAGGCTCACTTTCATATTGATTTTCATGTTCTCACAAAGACCGAGGGCCAAGATCTAGAGGAAGGTGTGGCTTGGAACAGACTTCATGATATAATGCTATCTGTCAATATGTGACTGACTCTCAAAGGCAGGGATGAAATCAGCATCACAGTAAGTCAGTACATCGGACAGGATGTGAAAATGAGAGCTAATAAAACAGTCTGCCGGTGACCTCAGTAGTGGACAGTCTTCACAAATCTATTAAAGCCTACGATGGAAATGGAGACCTTCAACTGCCTACAGCCTCACTCTCAAAACTCATTTCTTTCTAATAAGAAAAGCATTTTAATCTCACTAAAACCATGACATTATTACTATACTGATTGGCTGAAATTAATCAAACTTGATGGTTTTCTTCTCTATGCAATACCTCAGGGAGAAATGCATTAAAACCTTAATGACCTGGCTAATGACAAGTAAAATAACTGTAGCTCACATAAGCAGCAGGTGATAACTGGTAGTACAGGATTATTATAGAGAAACCCAGTGATGACAATGCTTTGTTTCATGTTATGTTATTTAAATGTTATGTCTGAAAATAGGGCACAGTAAGGGGACTACGAACATGGTGGGTAAAAAAAACCCTTTCAGATAGACTTATTTTGTCATTTGTAGCTGATACATAACTGTCTGGGAGTCCTAAAACCAACTTTACTATTTCTAAATGATGTCTACAAAAAAAAGAGTCGATTGATTTTCTTTGTTCTGAAAGACTATATTTGATGTCCACATTTAAATTTTTGTCTCATACTTTACTTGCACAGGTGAGTACTGGTTTATATCTCAACCTTATTGATTATAGGTTTTAAACATTATACTTGTTCACTCCAAGCATGATATTGGGATAGTACTAAACCATTTGTGCTTGACAGGTAATTTTGATTACCAGCCTAGAGGACTTGAGAATTTACCCTACGTATTAACCATAATCACTTTACCCTACGTAACCAGACTTCCCTTCATACTGATATCCCCCAATCCTACACAGATTAATTTTTTTTTTTCACCAAAATTGCAGGAGTTCCAGTCAACAATATATCTGACACTACAGAAAAGTTAATTTTGGCAACTTTTTCACAAAGATTTCAGTGAAAATGGCTGAAATTGAAAAATGTCTTTGCATGGCCTCAAAGCACTAAAAATACCCTTTCCATCCATGTATTACACTTCTGTGCCAGATAAATATTGACCGACTCATTATCATCCGAACATTTTTTTTTTACCCTACATAACCACTTGATCATGCCCAATAGCAAAAAATACAAATAATACTTTCTTTGACACAGAGGTCGTATATGAGAGTAATCTATCCTATCAACATACAAACTGGAACCAATGACTGACATATTTACCTCATAAATGACATCAGTTATTTACCAATTATCAATGCTATTGGAAATCAAATTGAAAATACAATGTGCGTTATCTATGTAAAGATAATTTTTTTCAATACATATGCATATTTTTATTCATCAGTGTAATCACCGCACACAGACTCAGAGCTCTACTGACTTTTCGCATGTTTAATTACTTGTTCTCTGACTTTTTTTGGTCCACAATAAACAGATTCAATCACATATTAACAACAACATAATGTGGAGAACTTACTGGAACTGCTGTGCCAGCTTCTGTCGCAGTCCAAGGGACTGCTTGTTTTTTCGGTGGAGAAGCTGAGAGCGGACAAAGGGTTCATCATATACAGGACGCTCTATGTGATATGTGAGCTCTGACTGTGCGTCATCCCCGACTGCTGCCTCTTCTTGCTCCATTGTATCAACTGGAACCGTATGTTTTTCAGGTTTGATTGAGTATTTCTCCCACTATTTCTTGTGTGTCATTGTCCTGGCTGGTATATCTTCATTCCATCACCGATGATCAGTGTCACTTGCACTGCTTCAACCTGCACAGAGGGAAAAAGAAAACAAGACCAGGCACATTAGCCACACAAAGCATGATGACTTTTTATCTCACTGCTACGTCACTCTACATTTGGAAATCCAGACAGGGAGTGATGATAACAGGCCAGGTTCGTGTTTGTGCATTTCTATGCTGATAAGCCAAACGTCACTTGTACATGCAGGGCTGATGACTTGGCCAGATATTTTACCTCATTTTTAAACAAATATTTGTTTTTTAGCCAGTTAATGGAAGCATGCTTATGTATGTTACTGGGACAAAGTTTGCAATAGACGTCTTGGTCCCTCACTTCAAGTCAGATCACATGTTTTGTCAGTCCAGTCTTCTGCAACTACATTAGACTGGTTTTATTCACCTTTATGCTCGGAACATGTGACATAAAGACAAACACATATAAACAAATAACATTCCTGTCTTGTTAGTTAACAGTATAATCTGTACATGGTGTGAAATGCTGCCTTCACAGTCATGGGAAATCTTACATCTAATATAAGTGGTGGTGTATAACTTGAAATTTTTTTTATAATACACAGAATAGTGAGTACTGTGATGCTGTAATAGTATGTTATCTATGTGTACAACTACAGTAATATTTCACAAAATGTATTTTCATTGTATAGGATTAATGTTAAATGATATTAACATGCCCTTTTCGATGTTAACTGTTAACTCCTTCACAGAAACAGAAGCCATTTAAAGTAGCTACGCAGATGAATGATAATACCAGTGTTAAGGGGCTACTGATGCTACTGTAGACGTGATAATCTGTAGTGGACACACTGGATTAGGAGGATATTTGACTATTTGCAGTTTTCTTCCAAATCAAACAGCTGGTCACGTTACAACAGTCACACATTTCCCACATTTCTATTTCACAACTGTGCCTTCAGCTTTCTCCCAACCGTCGCCTTCTGTTTCCCGTTTCCTCTTCTGTTCGTTAGCTAGCTAACACGATTTTAATAAAAACTAAACAGTAATTGAAGGGTTTTAATTCAAATGTGAGCTAAAACTGTTTATTCCCAGTGATGTTGTAGTGTCAGGACTCAGTATCCACAGCTCCACTGTGAGATAGGAGCCTTTATCTGTGTCTTTAGTCTTTACTGTCCACATTTACAGCCAACACACACAGATGCTAGTAGCATCGAAGCTCTTACCTCCGTCCTCCTCCGGCTTCTGTATTGGATGAAGGAGAATATGGATTTATTATCTGACCTTATCGGTTAAAGTTTCACGAACAGCCACGTCCGGGAGCTCTTACAGATCCACACACTGAGATGTTCTATGCGGCAGATGAACCACTACTTTGACTTTACTCACGACACTGTTCAAGGGCGACGACGCTCACGCATGCGTGTTGAGGCCCTGGTGAGGCCTCTATAGTCCCAAATAATAAGATTAGACTCGTATTTGTACTGTATGTTTCCTTTCTTGTTTGGAAGATGTCTGATTTTCGTAGGCCTAATGAATACGGTTTTTTTTTTGTCTTCTTTTACATTTAAAAAAATTTCAAGAAATAAGGAGAAATTAGGGGGAAAAAACTAATTAGGCTGGCCTGAACTGAATTTTTGTCACTACCTCAAAATAGTAACGCAGTTCACTTTGATTCCTCTGATTTCTTTGTCAAAGAAGCACCAAGTTTCACCTCTTTCCCTCTTTACACCTTAGGGCAGGGATGTAAAACTCCACATACATCCTAATTTGATCTTAACCCATAAAGACCCACAAACAAATTTTTCTCGATATTTACCCTTTCTTAAATGATTTATCACCATTTATTGTAATATTATACTCTTTATTTTGCACTTCTTCAATAAAAATCTGGTGTTTTTCAATGTTCAGTTCACTGATCATGTAGATTTTCATTGAAGCTCAGATAAATTCAAAGGTTATTATGTCAAAAACAGAGAAAACTGAAGAGAGGGACATTTTCAGCAAAATATATCATTAACTGAACATAAAACAAATGTCTCCATTCACTGTTATTGATCCAACTCCATGGGTTTTACTGGTGAATCAGTGTTGTAAAAGATGAGGGTTTCCATGTTCACTACGGAGCCTCTGAACATCCAAATGGGTCATATCTGATGACCATGAAAAGATGACAAACTGTATTTTATACCAATTATTTACATGTATTGATAGGATTAGTGGATAAACAGGTATTAAACAGTTTAGATCAGAAGATGCTTTTGGTTGACGATAGATGTTTGGGTCTTTATGAGTTAAATGACCTGGACCAGTAAAATAATATAATAGCCTATAAATAATGACAAATCCAAACTTTTCTCTTTGTTTTAATGCTAGAATTAAATCATGAAAATGTACATTTACAAACTATCCTTTCACCAACAATTTCAATAACCTGAAAAACTTGTAGTTTCTTCAGAAAATTAAGCAATTAAAACAATATTATGCCGCAGTTTGTCATTTCTACATGTACTTTGCGCATCAAAGTGACTCTTTAAAGACAAAAAACATTTAGTAAGAGGCATAATATTGTTACAAATTTGGAGTTGGAAACTACAATGAGTTTGACACCTTTGACTAATAACATCTTCATTGTAATTTTTGCACTTTGCAAATTCATCCCGGGCCATATTTTTTGACACCTTTGCTTTAGGGGAATTACCTATGACATATTTGCAGTGAAGTGTTGACTACATCAATTTACTGGAAAAGCTGAAAAAGCACACGATCAAAACATGACAGTAAACTATCAGCTGTGCAGCTGAATTTATTGTCGTGGCTTTTAACAGCGTAAGTGAGAATGTTTTGTTAGTTACTTGTTGTTAACATGCATCCATTGTTGAGATCCGAGTGAGACCTCTTCACCTCGTGTCGCTCTCTGGCAGGTTTGGGCGGATGATGAAGCAGAGCCGGCCTGACGTCATCAGTCACGTGATTTCATTTTGGGTTTTCTGTACGTGATAAACGTCTTCACAGAATCGCAGACACAGAAATCCATGTGAAGAATGCGTGGTTGTCAGAGTCATAAATGAAAGAGGTTTTACACTCACTGTAATGGAAAGGTCACAATTAAAAGGTCGGTGGATTTACTGGAGTTCATGACATTAGAACCACCTGTTTGCAACATCTGGGTCGTGGCCCTCTAATGGGTCGCAGGAGAGCTGGTTTAGGTCTCCAAATGAATGTGCATTTCAAGCTTTGAAAATATTTAAATGATTATTTGAATGACCTGATAACTGCTTTAAGATGTATAAGAATGAATATAATGTGAAAGTCGAGTTTACGTTGTGTTACTGATAAAACTAGTGCCTGTAAAATAAACCTAAATGCACTTATTTTGTATTTCCTGTTTTCAATACATAAAATTAAGCCAGCTAAAATTTGCTTAGAGGTCTTATTTATGTCTTTGTGCACAAGAAATCAATATAAGTGAATCCCCAAAGGAACTTTGTGTTGGTAAATGCAAGTTATGCAAATTTACAGGATTTCAGTTCTGTTGCAACATGTTGATGGTCATATGAACTATGTTTTCAGCTCAAAAATGTCCAATTTCATCTCAATTAATGCCATATTTTCATGTCACAAATGGCTAAGTTATATTTGAACTGAATTTACCTGAAAAACAAATATTCTATTCTTTTAGATTCCTCAATTTTTCTTACAAGATTATATCCTACATATCACGTTTTATTTTTACAGGTTGCAATATGGAGTATGGTGCTGATCCATCCTGCTTATGTTACACAAATACATACATTGCGAATGTCACACATCACTTTTTAAATCAAGAGTTTTCTAATAAGTATTTTTATAGAGAAATAACAATTCTATTTTGTTATTTACTCTTTAGTATGATGACTAACTTTACAATAAATAATTCTGATCCTAGTTTTGGCACAGGGATCATTTGTGGAAACGGTGACATGGCTGCCGAGCATCAGTATGATGGGATCTGTAACAACCATGTCACATCCGTCCACTGCCACATTTTGTGTTTTTGTGTCAGCTGTGATTGTTTTAAATCCACAATACTAACATTTATGAAGAAGAGGAGAATTAGCCATAGTAAGTCTATAAGTTTATTACTAATAAAGTACTGGTACTGACCAGATCATCATGGGTAATATCACGTCCATCCACCAGCAAAAGTTTTCACATACACGTGCTTTTCAAAATCCAATATTTCTGAAAATATAGCTTCCATTGTCAAATAATATCAGTAGTCTGTGCACAAATGTATTAGCATTATTTCAACATAGTTCTATGCATTTCTTACAATTTTTTTTTTTTTTTTTTGACAAAAATGGCCACTCATTTGACCCCCTAAGTAAATTTTAGCCGAAGCTCTGATTTACCATACATACACCTCTTCAAAAAAGCGGATACAATACGATATAAAAGGATGAAATAGTTAATAAACATGGTCAGGAGTGTTCATTTCTCCATATGTTCTCATTTGTCACAGTTTGTGTGTTTTGATGCTTTGTCATTTGTAAAAACTGGAGTCCATGAAATGCTAGACTGTGGAATTAGGACAGTCATTGAATTTATTATTTTCCATTTATTTATCCCTACATTTTTGACTCATAAATGTCAAAAGAGCAGCAACATGATGTCTTCAAACTGCAAATTGTTAACGCAGAATTCAAACACCTGTTTATCTTTGTGGTATAAAGTTTGAAAACCAGAAAATGTTCACACGTGTCAGGGTTGGAAACACACCGGCTTTATGATGCAAATAGCAGCTTAAATGTTGATTCTTGATTCAGCTTCCTTGTAGTTAAATCAGTTAGTTATTAACAATTAAAAAACAAATTAATCTTATATCTATGTGTTACTTAGTGTTGAAGTACGCGTATAGAGTTCAGTCAATGTTTCTGTAATGACGGCTTGTGTCCATCAGAGGGCAACGACAGCCAAAGAGTCAACAGCAGAGATAGATAGAAATCCAACTATATCATATACATATTTGTGTGTACTGGTTGACATAATTTATTTGACGTATATAAATATTTTCAAAACTAAACAACATGTCAGATGTGATAAAGAAGGATTCAAAATAAACATTACATCAGTTCTTCCATTATTTTCTATCTCTGGGACATTTTTTTAATAAGTATTACATGTATGCACAGTGTTATGGACTAAGATATTTCAGGGACACTGACAAGAAAAGAGGATAAAACGAAAGAAAATCAAAAAACGCACAAATAATTAAGGAAAAAAGTGAATGAATTAAATGAAAAATACTACACTCTTCTTGCAGAGTTGAATAGTTCAAACTTTAACCATTGGCATAAAAATATAACTGGAAAACACTTAAATGCTGTTGAAATACAGAGGAAATCATTGCAGACTATTTCACTGTCATGTCAGTGACCTCAGTGATAAGACAACAGTCTGGGTCCTATTCAATAAAGGCCTCAGTAAACTTTGTATTTGGTCGATAAAAAAACGTCACTACATCCAGGGTCTGTGTTGTTTACACTCTCGATGACCACATGATGACGTGGGGGATATTTTGTACCCAGGTCCAAAAGAAAGCATTGAGTTTACAGTAATAGGTTAGTGTTATTTACAGATTATAATGTTTTGTTCTGTTGGGCAGTAAAACTCTTTAATTAGTAGATATCCCACTGCTTTTCCCTATTTGTTTCTGCCCTCTCGTTGATCAAAATTTTACTACAAAAATACTTCAGCCATTTCAATCCTATTTTTCCTCATGTCATATTATTTCAGGTTGGACAGTGCTGCTGACCTTTGACCCATATAACTGCTTCCTGATCCTTCCAGATGAAAGCGCTGATGTTGGTGAACCGATGATGAACTGGGAGACCACAGCAGGATGGAGATTTATAACTACAATGCTCCTTCAGACTATTAAAAGCACCTATCTCACTATTCAGTCATCACTCTGGCAACATGTTTCTTTTTTTTGTGTGTGTGTGTGATATTAATTCATTTTTCCAGAGACAGCGTTCACACAGAGTTCGGCGCCACCATTGTCCACAGTATTTCAAAGGCACTGAGAGCTCTTCCTGTTTCTTGTTCTCACTTTTGAGTTTGTTTTTTTTTTTTCTATTTCTGATTGCATTGTCGTTACTGCTAAGTAATACAACAGACACAGGCAAAATGTGCTGCCAAAAACAATAAGAACAACAGAGAAAGTCAGTGAGTGCATTTCATTCAATAAACAGCTGTGTTTATGGCTCAGTGGAAGTTCCTAGTTCTCATTTTACCTGATATGTTTATTAATATTAAAGGCATTGCGTGTTTCATTGTCTTCTGTGTGTTTATGAATCTTCCTCATGATGCAGGAGAGTCACGTGACATGACGGAAACGTGATGATGGGAAAAAAAAAAAAAAAATAGCAGCGTGATCCCTCCTCTTTTAGCTCAGTGACGCCTCGTGGAAACGTCACAGGACTCAGGCGTCTGGAGCGATGACCGAGAGTCATGGAGTCTCAACTTTGGCCCAAAATTAGCCCATCCGTTTAGATTTTAACTGTATTTAATCTTCACATTACTACTGAACCTCCAAATTGGTGTCATAAAGGAAATACAGTATATCCATTATTTTCTTTTTTATATTATATTCTTAAGTGTTACTGTTTAACTACTTTAAATACAAATGATAAGATTCCTAGATGTAAGGATGGCGAGAAAATTTGTAGTGAACACAATAAAACTAAATTTTGGGTTATTTTTGGGTGTCAATTTAACACCTGATATAGAATTTAGATAATTAACCAAGGCTTTTTATTATGTACATTTAAATACTTTGTTAAAATTTTATATACATTTTCACACTGTAAAAGTAGAATAAACTGTCATTAATTATAATGTAGTTTTAAAAAGTCAATCAAATGTTCTTAATGGAGCCTAAATATTTAATACACTGTTCCCCATAAAGTTGGATGAAACATATTTTTACCTCTTCTCATGAAATGATTGAGACAATGTGATTTATTTTTGATAGATAAAGTGTAACTGGGACTTAGTGTACAGTTGTTGTACCTGGTCAAAGATGATCACTGATGTGTTTAAAGTAGTGCTGTCAAACGATTAAAATTATTAATCAGATTAATCACAAGGCTGCTGTGGATTAATTTCAATTAATTACGATTAAATATCATTTATTTTTATTCTACATTAATCACGTTTCATTTTGGATGAACAAACAGACTCAAGAAAGAAGGGAAGATCTATGCACTTCACAGGTTTTCTAAACACCTTCAACAGCTTCAACAAAACAACTTGAAACAACTGTTCCATCCTGTTTTTTTGTTTTTGTTTTTGTCCTCATATTTCCATCCAGAGGGCCAACGTGCTGTTTAGTGTCTTCCATCTTTATGGGTTGGTTCTGCTGCCTGTCACTACTGGATTAACTGCCCATTTGTTCATGCACAACAGTAACTCTACTTGGACAAACTGCCCAAAACATTTGCAGATGTTCAGAGTCATTCTGCGCTGCAGATGGGTTAATTGCATTAACATTTTTAATCAGATTAATCATGATGATGGATTAATCCACGTTAATGCTTTAATTTTGACAGCTCTAGAATTAATACAAATAAAAAGAGAAATGTATCTGAAAACTGACATATTCCAACTTTGTGAACAACAGTGTATGAGCATATTACTATCAAATGAAGTGGATTCATACTCAGAACATATTTCTCAAAAATGTGAATTAACTGCTCTTGGACATATGTTCTGATGCTCTTACTTGAGGACATTTCCTGGTATCATTGGGTGTTTTGAGTCTTAGAACAGATGCTTTCATCTAGACCGAGGTTAATCAACCCCTGCTTATGTTGAGCTGGTGTTCTGCTGACCCCTCTGCTCACCCCTGGGTGCTCTCTCAGCTGCTGTCATGTCGTTGCTAACTGCTGATGGTGTCCTCTCACCCTGCCACGGACCCGTCAAACCCCAGTGTCCACCTGACCCCCTTCCAGTCTGTAGCTGTCCTCCACCAGCTCCTGGTGTTTTGCTTTCTTCCTCTCTGAGCCTCTTCATCCTCTCTTCCTAGTGTATGCTTAGCTCCAGTAGGACGGGCTTCCATGTTTCTAACACCAGGGAGAGGTCAGGTCTCATTGAGGACTGGATGATGCATGTTGGTATATTTTCAGCTGCTTCTCCAGTTCAGCTGTCATCACCAGTCACAGCCTCTGGCAAGAACTCCACCTGATCTGCTCTAGAGTCTCTTTTTTGACTGATCTCCCCCCCTGACCGACTTGATGGTTCTTGTTTTGGACTGAGTGTATCTGCTTTCTCTGATCCCTTTGCTGACAGTCCATGTGAATGGGTTAGGTGGTCTGGGGAGAATATCATAGACCCCTTACTAAAGTCTTGATCCTCTGGGGGTCCTACTTTAACATGTCCTGCCAGGAGATGTTCCACTCCATTGTCTGTCCTGTAGCCTCTTAACCCTTTATAGTTCTCTCACAGAAATACTCTGAAATTCTGAATTTAATCTTTAGTGTGTTGTTGGAGGGCCTAACAAGACTTTATTACTTTTGTGAAACTAACAAAAAGAATAATAAAAAAAATATTACGCAGAAAATCAAGGTTAATGAAGTTGCCATATTTGGTTTCTTACCCATAAGTGGCAAAATTAAAAAAATTAAAAAAAATCCAAGAGGTATGTATAAAAAATACAAGAAAACACATTTAAGATGAAAGAAATGTGTTTTTGAACATTTGAACATCACTTTTAGAACATTAGACCAACATCAGTGCTGATCCAGACCCCTGTCCACATCCACATTCTCCCTTTGAACATCATTCCTTACATTAGTACCATTACTTCATGGTACCTAACAAAGCAGGTCCACTCACTGTTCATGCAGAGGTGGACCTTACAGACCCTGTAGACCACATTGGACCTGAGATTGTTGCCTCACTGTCCTCACTGTAAATGTTGTTGCCACTGACTTGTAATGTATGTGGAAATTATCAAAAATAGTCACTTGCCCAGTGAAGGGTTAAGTCCAGTTGCCCCCAGCAACTGAGGCAGCCACAGTTCTGTTTGTGTTGTCATGGTAATGCTACACAATGCCTCTGGCTACATACACATTCTATACATTTATGTAACTAGAGGAACATCAGGTAAAAGTTCAACAAAACCAACTTACTTAAGATTTTAGATGTAATAAAACTTTACATAACAGTTCTCCTGAGATCCTGGAAAGTAAACAATTTGGCTTTTTTAAATTAAATAATTGTATTTTTACACGCAATAACTGTTTCAGATACATATTTTTTTATCATTATGTTTATTTATTTATTCATTCATTTATGGTTTGTCCTTTGCAGTGGACATAATCATGGAAAAGAAAACATCAGGGTCATTCTGTTTCCTAATGATAAACTCCCATCATGTCCATGTTGTTCATAAACCTGAGTCCTCAAGAGGGAGATAAAGGACAAATCAAAGGGGACGGCTCTGATTTCCTGTTTTCGGCAGCAGGTGCTTGGGTTAGAAGTATCTGATACATTGAAAGTCTTTTGCGCTGATAGTGCAGCAGATAACAGAAGCGGTGCTGAGTATTGAGGTACTACTAAATATGTAACCTTTGTGGACCAGCTGTGGTTTAGGCACTAAATGAAATTACACATAAATACAGTTTAATATTGCACAGTAACACAATCTCCAATTACTTATCATGTTTCTGTGTTTTCATTTTGTTGGTGAAGCAGCTGACACTCAGTACTAATGTAGGAAATACAGTATGTTTCTGTGTTCCGTGATATTATTTTATGGTTGAGTGTTGATTATTGTCACAAGATTATAGCCCAGAGTCTATAAAATTGTGAGTGTTTCATTATGAGTCACATGTTTTAAAGTTCATTGTAAAAATAAATAAATAAAAAAAGACTCATGACTTTTGCTTTGTGTTCCAATAGCAGTTCCATGAGAATTTAAGGAGGTACATTTCCATTTCCAAATCACTAACCTTTCACGTCACTCATATGGCCCAATGAAGTAAGGAGACACAAAAGTACATGCATGATACACACGTACAGAAATCTCTGAGAATGTGCACATTTTGAGATAAAATCTGTACAGAAAGAAGATGTAGATACATGTGTTTAGTCCTTTTTTTCTCAAATTTCCAACAAAAATCAACCCATAATGTGCAGCAAATATACAGACCAGACTGCCCTTTGAGACACAACCAGGCATTAAAGCGGGCATACATATTACAAACTCTAGAAACTCCCCAATGACCAGGGGGATGGTGTGTACCAGAACACACTTAGTACTGCCAAAACTACCAATGAATCAACTCTATGTATCCACAGACTGTATCACTCACTGAAATATATAAAGATCATTATTTGTATTATTACATCTGTATTATGGTATCATCATGGTTTCTTCAAACAAAAACTCAGATGATTATTCTGACAGTCTGTCTTATAACCTCCACCTGCTGCATCAGCTGATAGTTTACATTATAGCTCCGTTAGCTTAGCTCTGCTTTTAGACAGAAAACAGCCACAGTAAAACCACAAATCACCTCTGTTTTCTGTACAGTTTGTGTTGTCAGTAGCTGCACTAAAGATCTGTTTGGGATCATCTAAACAAGGTCAGAACTGTCACAGTTTAGACTGAACGATGGATCAACAAACAGTGAACCTAAGGATAATTCATTTTTATTCATTAATCCTCTTCATGCTGCTAGCACATAAGGCCTTGACCAGGGAACGCTAATGCTGTTTGTCCTGGGCCCATAGCTGGATTTCTCCCCAGATCCAACCTTCCTCTTTCATCTCTCTTTCAACTGATCTTCTCCAGGTTTCTTTTGGTCTGCCTCTTTTCCTTTTTCCAGGTGGTGTTCATTTCATTGCAACCCTCAAGATGGAGTCTGGTTTCATCTTATTCAGATGTCCAATCCATTGCCATCTCCTCCTCTTGATTTGAACTGACAGTGGTGTTGAGTTGGTCTTCTGGTAGAGTTCTTTGTTTGAGATGGTTGTTGGCCAGAAGATTTCTGATATTCTTCTGAGGCATCTAGTTTGGGATACATCTAGCTTTTGGCTTACTGTTTGGGTTGGCTTTCCAGGATACTGCACAATATAGACGAACTCCTAGAACATTGCTCTCGAAGATCCTTATTTTGGTGTTAGTGCTAATCTTGTTAGACTTCCAGATCTTTTTTAATGATGCAGATGTCCCTCTTATAATCCTGGATTGTATATCTTTTCCTCGCATAACCAGAAAAGCACTCGGAGATCGCAGACCTCCGCCAAGGCAGATCAGCCCCCCCCCACACACACACCCACCGATCACCACCAAAATTTAATCATTTGTTCCTTGTGCCAGTATCAACATTTCCTGAAATTTTCATCCAAATCCGTCCATAACTTTTGGAGTTACCTTGCACACAGACAGACAGACAAACCAACACTGGCAAAAACATAACCTCCTTGGCAGAGGTAATAACTTTATACCTTCGTAAGGCTCATAATCAAACTCACCTGTGTGGAAGAAATGCTGTGATTTCAGTATCAAACTCCAACAACAGCGCCTCTCGCTTTTATCACTTCTTTGACTGTGAAAGTTGTTTCTATTCTCAACTCATTTTTGGCATGAGTTTTCATCATTATGGGACACTGGCAGAGTGACTCACTACTCCCTCTAGTGGTCATATACAGTCACAGTGACGCATCAGCCTGTAGCTGAATATGTTCACTTCAGACATCTACAAGATGGTACATGGACAT
Source organism: Sphaeramia orbicularis (assembly GCF_902148855.1). Lineage (NCBI taxonomy): Eukaryota > Metazoa > Chordata > Actinopteri > Kurtiformes > Apogonidae > Sphaeramia > Sphaeramia orbicularis. Next base: position 22,957,058 of record NC_043968.1, on the reverse strand, counting down.
AGCTCTTTATTCTAAACACTCTAAGGATACTTGCAGGTCATTTCTGAGTATTGTAGAGCAGAAATAGTGCATGCAGCGCCAACAGCATAAACAGCATTTGACACTGTCAATCATGATATCCTGTTATCCATAATCTGGAACATGGGCATCACAGGCCACGTACACTCCTGGTTTCAATCTTACCTTACTGGTCGGTCCTTCAGTGTGTCCTGGCTAGGGCACACATCAGCTGTTCACCGCCTCACCACGGGGGTCCCCCAAGGCTCTGTGTTGGGCCCCCTCCTTTTTGCCATATACACCACCTCACTCGGTCAGATCATCCACTCACACGGCTTCTCATATCATTGCTATGCTGATGATACCCAGCTCTATCTGTCATTCCCACCTGATGACTCCACAGTCTCAGTGCGGATCTCAGATTGTCTCTCTGACATATCTGCATGGATGAAAGCCCATCACCTTCAGCTGAACCTGTCCAAAACTGAACTGCTGGTCTTCCCAGCTAAGCCAACCATACAGCAGGACATCTCCATCACTATTGACTCCATACCTCTGGCTCCTACCAGTGTAGTACGTAACTTGGGAGTCATGATTGATAATCAGTTGACCTTCACGGATCACGTTGCCTCTGTCACCCGATCATGCCGTTTCACTCTGTTCAACCTAAGAAAGATCAGGCCATACCTAACCGAACAGGCCACCCAGCTCCTTGTGCAGACTATGGTCTTGACTACTGCAATGCTCTTCTAACGGGCCTCCCAGCTTGTGTTGTCAAACCACTACAGATGGTCCATAATGCAGCAGCGCGTCTGGTCTTCAATCAGCCTAAAAGGGCACATGTCACCCCCTTACTCATTGAGTTACACTGGCTACCCATAGCTGCCCGCATCAAATTCAAATCTTTAATCCTAGCCTACAATATTCTCAGTGGGTCTGCTCCTACCTACTTAGGTGCACTGATAAAAGCTTATGTCGCCCCACGACCACTCCGCTCGTCTGGGGAACGTAGTCTGGTGGTCTCCAGACCTTGTACAAGACAATCCAGGCTCTTTTCATGGGTCGTTCCACATTGGTGGAACGCTCTACCGAGTGCTACAAGAACAGAGTCATCCCTGCCTATCTTCAAGAAGCTCCTGAAGACCCAGCTATTCCGAGAGCACCTCCTATCCTAGCACTTTCAAACATTCCATTTTAAATATTCTAATAAGGTTTTTCCCAGGATAACCACAGATTCTTTCACGATTATCTCTGGACCTGCTGCGGTGGTCCGGCCTCTTCCCTGCCCTCATCATCACCACTCACTTATCCTCAACCGCCTCCATGTGTCTCCCCCTACTCCCCCCTTCTCCCCCTCTCCCCCAGTCTCTATCTCTATCGCTCTCTCTTTTTCCCCTTCTCTACTCTCTCTCTTTAAACCCAACTCAAGGCAGACGGCCATCCTCCAGGAGTCTGGGTCTGCTCCAGGTTTCTGCTGTTAAAGGGAAGTTTTTCCTCGCCACTGTCACCAGTCACAAGTGTTTGCTCCTGGAGGATTCTGTTGGGTTTCTGTAAATTGACTTAGAGTCTGGTTTTGACCAACTCTATATATAAAGTGTCATGAGATAACTTTTTTTGTGATCTGGCGCTATATAAATAAAATTTGATTGATTGAGTGATTTAATTGGTTTTCCCCTGTAAGTCGCTTTGGAAAAAAGCGTCTGCCAAATGCGTAAACATAAACAGGTTATGCTTTTGAACAACAGCAGAACACAGCAGCTGTAATAAAATTACAAGAGGCGGAGGTGGCTCAAACAGAATGACTTCATAGAAGAGGAAATACTGATGGAAAAAAGTGTTTTGGGAACAAGAATCAGACACAGGAGAGTTTCCTGGTTTAATAGTTCAGCTGGCAAAGACACTTGTTTTTCTTTCTCAAAACATGCCAAATCTCATTGAGACCAAACACAATATCAACTATGGTTTGAGAGGATTCACTGCCTTCTGCTTGTTTTAAACACTTACTGCTCTTTATCATGAGACTGCTTGGATATTAAATTCTGCACTGTTTTAGTCTGTGCAAAACTCTATTAATTTGCAAGCTTTTAATTCTAGACCTTTCACGACATACACGTTTGACCTAAGGTACACAAGTGTAGAAAAGGATATTCTGTGATTAATATTATTTGTCATTTGTACAAATCAATGCAGAGACAGTTGTGTCAGTGAATAGGACGTTGGAGCTAAAATGACAATGGTATGGATACAAACGATTCAATAATTCATTCATACACAACAAACCACCAGACAGCATAAGAATGATAAGTCAGATATTGGTTTTGCTCTTACAATACTACACCTTTTAAACAGCACCTCTTGAATGAATGATAGAATAAAGGAATAACTAAATATATACAAAAGTTATGAGATAGAGAGAGTTTTCCTATAAAAAACTGAGGACCTGCTGTACAGACCAGTCCAAAACTGTAGGACTTGAGTGGAAACTGCATCTGATGTACAATTACAATATAATTTTAATATCATTTTTATGGCTACATGCAATGCAGTGTCTTGGACATCTGTGATTCATCTCTTAAATTATCTGCACATATTCTTGTTTTATTTCTTTTACTGATTTTTACCAAACCATTCATTAACATATTATTAAGTTTATAGCTCTTTTGTGTGTGTTTTTTTAAAAAATTATTTTATTTTTTATTATCTATGGCCGCTGATAGGATGTTAAGTTTTTGAGTGTGATTTAATAACAGTTCTGGTGAAAATGCCTGGTGTGTCCAAGAGAATTTTCCTTTTGAATGCATTTCTTTAGTGAGGGACAGGCATTGATCACCCTCTTATATAATACTGAGAACCTCCAAACCATTAAATGATCAGAGTAAACATCCAGCAGTGAGTCACATGTGGACACCTTGCACAGATGTGTTAAAACTATCCTGGATGTTTCATTTTTAAACTCTGCTTAAAATGTTAAGTATCAGTATCAGAAATGCAGTTTCTTATATTTTACATTAGAGGGACATGATATTCCATTCTATCCTTAACATCTACAGCTTTGTTGATGCTAAAAAAACTACATGTTGCAGCTTTTCAGTGGCTTCTGAAGCAATGAAATGGAATTGCAGTTATTTTTAAGATCCATCCGTCTCTGTGAAGTCAGCCTACAGCTTCTGGCACGAGCATAATGTTTATATCCGTGAACAAATAGCAACCAACGCTTGTTTAAGTGTTCGCCGAGTACTTGGACAGGAACAAAAGCGTCAACACGAAAAACCATTCATCTCTGTTTGAGGAGTGCTCACCCGTCTACACTGGTTGATCTAAGCATAAACACTTTGTTTCCTCCTTATGATTGACCTCCGGACGCCTGACGGTTTATTCTGGTTTGGATGAAGACTTTTCTTTTTTGGTGATCTAAAGTGCCCCTTCGCTGAGTTATGCACAATACATTAGAAAGCTTGACACTTGTATTTGATTTAAAACCAAGCAATGGTTGTACATAAAGTAAACAGGGAAACAGCTCCATTCATAAGAAACATGTAAATCATGACTGAATAACATTTAAATCTCCTACATGTTTTATTTCATTTTAAATGTGCAAATCTGATGGATTATCTTATATATAATATATATTCATAGTGTTTATATTGGTTTAATGACCCACTGTAAATCATTGCTAGTGTCTGCTGCTGTATATTGACCTGACCTAACTGTATGTGGGTCAAGAGTCAGTCAAGGACATGTGTTAAAGTTCATGTTGTATCAACAAAGAGGGAAGGCATCATCCACACGTTTACAATATATGTTAAATGTCTGTAATGAATGACTGTGGTAACAATTCTCTGATCAACAGACAGTTTAGTTTATTGTTTATTTGTCAGGAACAATGTATAAATACACTAATCCCAAAAAGAAGAGATGCTTTGCACTAGAGTTAGTTACTTTCCATCTGCTGTCCCCAGCAGGTGAACACACAATATAGAACATTTACATTACATGCAATACAAAACTAACCTTAGTTCATAATTACAATAGTTAAAAACTTAAAAAAAAAACCAAAAAAAAACCAAAAACATATATTTCTTTCAATTTCATAAATTTCATATTGTTTCTTAAAAAACCTATTTCATCATATTGTGGCATGTTTGCCGCAGTGCATTATGGGTAATGGGTACTATGTTGTAAATGTGTTATTTTTATGCTCAAAAATTCAGCAGGGTTATTGTGTTAGTACTAGTTTTGACTTAATATGTGTATGGCAATGCTTATTGGACTTTTTGTTTATTTTTTCTGTATTTTTGTAATTTGTAAAGTTGCACCCTGAGTGAGAGCCATTGGCAGAGCAATGGCTATCCTGCTGTGATCATTCCAGATTTGTTCTTCCTGCCTGTTTAGATTTAAAGCACAACATGTATTCTTACTTGACACTGAGCTGACTTCCTGTCCAGCTTCCACCTATGCTACAATATTTCATTCCTAAGAACACAGGTTTTAAAATTAAGCTTAAGAAGCCAATTTATCCTAAACATACATTAACAGTATTTACCAGTGAATATTTAACACAACTCTATATTAATATCATGACTGTGCATCTCATGTTGACACAGTCAGGAATGGAGGATATGTTGTTTGTTTTATTTTTTTTTTTTTTTTTTGTGAATAACTATTCAGATCAATAGACAACTTCAGACTGTCCATCAGCTGGTTCCATTGTTTGATGGTTTTAAAAGAAAAGGCCGACTGCGCAACGGCAGAACATCTTTAAGGGATTACAAAGTTTCTGTGAGTTGTGGACTGAGAACTCCAGGTCGTTATTTCCAAACAAAGTTGAATAAATTTCTTTAATGGAGGTGGAGCAGAATTATTAATAATTTTGAAAAGGGCTCGTAAATTAGAGCATAAAATTAGATTGTCAAAACTCAGCATTTTGTGTTTAAGATGCTACAGTGATGAGAGTGAAGGGCTTTTTTATTGAATACTTTTATTGCCTGACTATAAAGAAACCTGAGTGGTTTAATTGTGGTATCATTGGCCTGAGACCAGCTGGACATACAGTGGGTCATGTGTGGAACAGTCATGGCCTTAAAGTACATCATGGCTGCATCAAGTGAGAGACTGTTTCTAATGCGTCTAAATATGACAATACTATATTATATTCAATTCCATACTTTCTTATTATGTTTTTAAACCCAAGTGGGGCAGTGACAGTTGGGTTCATTGTCCTAAAAGACCCAGTACATTTCTTCACAGATGGTAACATGGTGACATTTTTCAGAATCAGAATACTTTATTAATCCCCGAGGAAAATTATCAAATTATTGAATTCAATGAATTTTTTTAATTCAATTCAATAATTAGCTTATGTAACATTAATTAATTATTAATCACTGAAAAAAATAGGTAAATGTGGGTTACGTCTTCTGTCAGCGCACTTGACCAAGACACTGATGAAGCATACTCAATGGCAGTGCCAAATGTGCACTAATGCTAATGCTAATGCTAGGTACTATGTGCATTGGAATGGGTGACATGTAGAGACCAACTATCCCAAATAAATCCTGTATTTTTAAGCACTACTCAAATGTCAAGGGAGTACAATTAGTGGGATTCAGTCAGCTCTAATTACAGAGATACAATATAATGTTCAGAATTGTGTTTTCATTGGTGTGTAAAAATAAGAATGAAAATGCATGAACAACCATTCACATCTATAGTTGAACCACCACAGAAAAACTCTGGTAAACTTATGCAATGTCACAACATTTATTTCCATCAATCTTTGGACACATAATGTTGCTGAACGTAGATCTGACCAACTGAAACAACTCCAAATCATAACATTGTCCCACTGGTTACCTCCGCCTGGAGGTATTGTGATCGCTTTGGTTTATGTGTTTGTTTGTTTAGCAGGATAATTCAAAAACTTAAGGATGGATTTTCATGACATTTTCAAGAAACGTTGATACTGGCACAAGGAAGAAATGATTACATATTACATTTTGGTGGTGATCAGGGGGGGGGGGGGGGGGCACTAGGCATGATGGTTAATTACCGTGTCTATCACTGTGGAACAAGGTCAGTCTTTACTCATCAGACCACATGACCTTTTTCCACTGAAACATAGTCCAGTCTATGATCTCTATCAAACTGATGGTTGTTACCTCTGCCAGGAGGTATTGTGATCACTTTGCTTAGTGTATTTGTTGGTTTGTTAGTAAGGTAACTCAAAAAGTTATGGATGAAAAATTCAGGAAATGCTGATACTGCCACAAGGAACAAATGATTACATTTTGGTGGTGATCGGGGGGGGGGACAACTGATCTGCCTTGGTGGAGGTCTGGACTCTCTGAGTGCTTTTCTTGTTTGTACTGTAGGCACTAGGCATGATGGGTAATTACTGTGTCTATCACTCTGGAACAAGGTCAGTCTTGACTCATCAGACCACGTGACCTTTGAGAAGCTACTCACTGCTTTAACAAACTTGTTGCAGCTTAAACACACTGCAGTAGACACTGGCCAGGTTGTGTACATCCATATTTAAGAAGTTTAAGAAAAGATTTAAGAGGTATCACTGGACCCTAAAAAGAAGATTTGAGAAAGAAATTTTAATTTACATTTTAATTCTATGCTGTTTTTGAAATAAAATCTACAATATGGACTTTCACTTGGGTCAGTGGAGTGTTCAGTGCGTTTCACTGATGTTACTTTGCTCCTGACTGTTATTATTGATTTCTCTCAGTCCATGTGAACCTGTAAACTTTGAGCTCTGAAGGTCTAGATGTCAACATTATACTATTAATGTCCAAACACTGTTTACTCTGTCCTTAGATATGAGCTGCTGTACGAGAACACCGCAGGGTTGGTGGCATTAGTCACAGAGACAAACATGATTACAAGTATATCTTCTCTGTCACTATAAGATGAAGAAAACATACTATAACTGTACTGCAGTCATCTGGTTCATTTGGGTGTCAACACTGTGGCGGTTTCCTGAAGTATAAAGACTGGAAGCAGAGGAGGATGAAAACTGTTCAAACATTATAAAGACACGTCGAGGCCTGATTGTGACCAGTCTGAATCAGTAAGTGACTTTTAAATTGTTCACATTTTCTCTGCATCTTGATGTTACTGTGTTTATCAAGTGAATGAATGTTTATATTGAAATTCTTACTTCCATTAGTTATAACTGAGACACTGTACGTACACATAGACATCTCTAACAGAGGTGGAAATGTGCTGCTGGTCCCTATTATTGGTCCATGCTCATTAATCTTTGATGTCATCTGTTATCTCAGATCTCAGATTGGTGAATGTTTCTGTTGTCTACCGGCTTTATCTCTACCTGTTGCCATCTATTTATTAACCGGGATGGGTTTAAAGTCTGTGTCATAAAAAAAACACCTTTTATTCATTGAGTGTTGCAGTGCCAGGCTTGTCTAGTGTGCATTATTGTTTTATAGTACTGTGAGTACATGAAGTGACATTTATTTTGATGAATTTCCAGAGTGTGACAGCTATTTTTTGGCTTTCATATCAGGAATTATAAATATTTATAGCTTCTAAACAGGTTGGTTGAGTTTTCATTAACTCACCAGTGAGTGTATTTTATGACTCACAACTTTTTCTGTGAAGCTGTCCAGTATGATGGAGTCAGTTTATATACCTCAGACATAATGAAACTTTGCCCGATCTTTGAAGTCACTTCCTCATAAGGATATTTTAAATGTCATCTACAGCACAATTATATGAGAAAAATACTATTTACATTTATCTAATATTCAGAAAACGCTTGAGAATTAGTACTTATTTATGGTGATTTATTTATCTACTTCTTTTGACTCAAGTGTAATTTTGAAATCAAGTCCGTGTTAGTATGTCTGCGTTCTAATGTCGATTAAACCCATAAAAACCCAAACAGTTACTGGTGACCGAAACCATCTACTGATGTAAACTGTTAAATGACTATTGATCCACTAATCCTACTGATACATGCAAATAATTGGTGTAAAATACAATTTGTCATGTGTTCAAGGTCATCAGATATGACCCATTTGGATGTTCAAAGGCTCTGCAGTTACCATGGAAACACCGTTATCTTTTACAACATTGATTCACCAGTAAAACCCATGGAGTTGGATCAATGACAGTGGATGGAGACACTGGGTTTATGTTCAGTTATTGATATATTTTACTGAAAAAGTCCCTTTTTCTTCAGTTTTGTCTGTTTCTGATGTAATAACCCTCAACTTTAATCTGTGGTTTTATGAACATCTACATGATCGGTAAATTAAAGATAGGAAAAAACCTGATTCTCACTGAAAAAAAAATGCAAAATGCAGAGGACAATATCATACAAAATGGTGATAAATCACTGAAGAAAAGTTAAATATAGAGAAAAACTATTCAGGAGCTGCCACATTAGTAGCTCTGGGTCTTTATGGGTTAATAATGACATTAACTGTAGTGTAATAAATAGTACAATTTTTATGACTTGAAACTCACATTAACAAAAAATTTAAATATGACTTTTATTTGTCATCTTGTTCAGAAACACATTGACAGGTCACCAACTGAAAGAGGAGACAGAGGAGGAATATAGAACACAATACACTATTAAAACAGCACTCCCTGTTGTTGTTATTGTTGTAATTCATGGCTAAACCTTTCATGTATAAGACTCACTTGAGTGACCTGAATCATGACTTTTTTGTCTTGCTTAGATTGTAGCAGGAAATCAACTTAACTTGCTTAATTTTCACCACAGAAACAAATTACTTGCTTGACACATAAAGGGTTATGACTAGGTAGTGACTTGTTGGTTTTGCATCTCTGACTTCCTTGTGCCTCTGATAATAAGTAGTCTCAGTCAGTCAGTTCAGATTTACTTTGATTCATGTTGACGAGCAAATGTACAGAAAAGACTGGTCCACAAAAACTGTGGTTGTTGTGTGCATTAACTATAATTTTTTAGCACTTTACATTAATACACTGAACCATCCTGATATCAGTTTTTATTTTCACTATTAACAGCTTCCTAATATGAAAGCCTGCTTTACATATGTAATACATAAAGTAATATATGAAGTAATAAGAGATAATGTTCAGCATTTGGGTCTTACATTACTCTGTTAGGGATAACATGTCATGCATTATGTCACAAAATACATGACTACTTACTAAAAAACAATCTTGACAATAATTTGACAATAAGAGATTGATTTTGCTGTGATCACAACTGATTCTCAAGCAGATTAGACATAGCAGATTGGTCAAGAAGCACTGCAATAAAGTATGTGATTTTTTACCAGCTAATGCTGAGTATAAGGAAATTACAGGCTTTTTAGACAGAAAAAGCTATATATTAACAATGGGGGGGGGGGTCAGGTGATATCGCAAACTTTAGATAACAACCTTTCTATATGACTGTAATGGGACCATGAAACAGAAGCCGCTCCCTGAAAGACTTTTATATGTATAGTTGTCACATACATACTGGTGTCATCAAACATGGTGATGTCTCTGGGTTTAAATGCAAAACATTACATTATGTTTGTTTTCTGAGGCAGATGTTTCCTCAGTTTTGTCCATTTTCAATGAGTTTCTAAATAATTCAGGCTGCACAGCATCAAATTTTCTCACTCTTGGTAACAGAGGAAAATTCTCGTAATTAAGTCAACGTTTCCATCATAAAAATGAACCAGACATCAGGTCAGAGATAATGAAGTGTTGTAACTATGAGTTGATAATTCAGCCCTGTTACAGGCTCAATCTGTTTCACCATATCTTGTACTTAACAGCAGTACAGACAGGACAGTGTGTGTGAAGCGGCTCTCGTTTATGGAAGTTGTCTGTTTCTTAAAAGAAGAAAAAAAAATGCTTTTTTTTTTTATTTCATTGAGTTTGTAACAACAGTCAGACAATGACCTACAACTGTGGCTACACTGGATTTTTATTTTTACTTCTTTGGTAATAGCATAAGTGCAATAATAATTTAAATGGATTTGCTTTCAGGACACACATTTTTTTTAAACTTCATTCAACATCTATTTAGAGATTAAAACTGATATTGCTGACAATGAAACAATGTTTGAGTGTATTTCTACAATGTTTTAAAGAAGTGTACATGTAAAAGTGTAAATGTTTTTCTTGAATCATTGTTTTTTTTTTTATTCTTGACAGCGTCATTTCTATGAATGACTCAAAAAACAAACAAACACCATTTTCACAGACTGATGATAAGTCTTTAACAAGAACTGAGATCAAACAGCTCACATGTAAATATATGTTGTAATCTCTGAACTACTGTAGATCTGGCAGTAAAACAACCCTTTCTCCCAGAGTGAAGTGGGGTGATGTCAGTGCAAGTCAAGACTTTACACAGAACATTTCTACCTGATTTACACAGAAATCATCACCGTGTCTTCTGTTGGATGTTTCTCTACTGTCATTTTTGTTCTTTGATCTCGTTACTTATTTATGAATAGAAGCAAATGCAGACCTAATGGAAAAATGCTGACCTAGGGGTTGTCTAAGATAGTTGTTCCAGTATTTATCAGATATCAATTATTATGTGGCTATTTATCAGCAGCTAAGGTGTGATAGATCAAGGGCTAATCCGACACCATCTGATCCTGACCACACTGTTGGATGATCTGCAATAATCAACCTGATCTGAGATGAGAATTTTAACCTGCAATTACACCATTAAAGTCTTTTAATGCATCTGTAAAATGTGCAAAAGTGGTGAAGACAAATGTGACCGCACAAACACGAAAATACACACAGTTACACACACAATTCCCACGAACCCGACCTGAACTTGAGCTTGATCCTCGACAAACAGCAGAGGCAGGCATTACCTCCACTTAACAGTGAGCAGACGCTGCGATAAGGTCATTCACACACTTTTCCTGTAATGTTTGCATTCCAGCTCACACACTGAAACCACACACAGTTTCTCCCTTGTCTTATCTGTCTGGATACTGCAGCTTTAAGTGGGAACTCCTCTATCCCTTTTGCTCTCTGTTTTGTCCTCTTTGTGGAAAAAATAACATGAAAGTTCAGTGAAGACTCACACAATGTCTTTGTATCAGGAATCTCATTATCAGGGTTTTGAGGTTTCTTATCACAAGCTGGATAAATAAATTTTGGAGCAACTCTTGTATTCAGCAGTTTACAGACTCCTGAAGCACATGGACTATTTTTACTCTTTTACTCGTGGCTGTGCTGCAGACAGTCTTTACAAGTGCTCCCCGCCCTGAAAAGCTACTTGATTTCCACTTCATAACAATGTCCTGTCCTGTCCACATCCTCCCCATCCTGCCCCCCTCGGGTACAATATCTTCCATATGCTGCTCAGGGGGGCGGAGGGTGGCTTCTACTGAAAGTTGCGGGTTACAGATATCAGTAAAGAACAATGGTCAAGGATAAGGCAGGCGTCCAGCAGTTGTGTGAAACAGAGACTTCATCATAATTGCTGTTAATAATTACAGTTGTGATAAGAGGCAGAGGTAACATTTATTGATGGCAAAACTGTCTGAGGTACCAGTTGATCTTCAAGACTTGGAGGAGGAGGAAGACTGGAAACATTGGATTTGATTTGAGTAGGACGCAGTCAGGTATGTGTGGAATAAACTGCAAAGAAAATAATGTTTTTTGTGAAGTTTTTCAACATCGAAAGGATCTTTGTAGCTCCAGAGCGGTGGATGCATTCATGGTTCCAGCAGAAGGAAGTAAATATTTTAAGTAGATAGAGAATATAGACGTGAGTTCTGGTAACTCAGGGAGCAGACTCATTTCAATGTTAACACACAAAACAAATCCTCCTGGTGTTAATCTATTTGTAGAATTTGAATAGAGCCTGACAAATGCCCCCTCAGGACAGCACAGGTCCTGCCTGTAGTTGGGGTCTGGACTTCTGTTGTTGGCTGGTAATGTTCTTTGATAAGTGATGTTCAAAGAGAACACAGGATCCTCTTCCTAACGTAATGTGATTAATGGACGTCAGGGCCACATAGAGAGGAAGCAGCGGTCCTCCAGACAGCAGAGGCGAGATGATGCGACCGGGGGCGAAGCAGTATGTGGTGGCCAGGCCGCTGTACTCAGAGGAGTCCTTCGCAGAGGAGCACGAGAAGGTCTACAGGCACCGCAAGACCATGCTGCACCACATCAGACAATACTTAACGTAAGGACTTTTTCCCTGTGTGGCGTTTTGTGTAATTTTAGAGTTTAACATGTGTTTCTGTACAACTTAACATTTAGGAGATGAAAGATGAGTCTACCTGGAGATGTAGAAACAATAAGTCATAGGCTGTGATTTGGCTTTTAGGAGACAAAACAACATCACCTTCCTAAAATAATGGCCTAAGTCAGTGGTTCTCAAACCTTTTACAGTGGATTACCCCATGAAAAATACTTTTTTAAACAAGTAAGCCCAACTCTCGCTTCAGCATTTTTGATGTGTGCCAAAGGTGTCTGTTTATATTTTCAAAAATTTGTAAACAAACAACATGTATTTAACTGTAATATATATATATATATATATATATATATATATATATATATATATATATAAACAAGTTTTTTAAAGTAAATTTTGTGTGTAAAATATAAACTGAAATGTGCCCTCTTTCATTGATAAGAAAAATAAATAAATTGCTCATTAATTAATAAATGAACCTTCATCAACACAGAAATAACTAGAAGCACTCGGAGAGCGCAGACCTCCGCCAAGGCTGATCAGTGGCCCCCCCCCTGTGGGCCCCCCCCCACGCCAAGGAGGTTATGTTTTTGCCAGGGTTTGTTTGTTTGTTTGTTTGTTTGTTTGTTTGTTTGTCTGTCTGTTTGTCTGTCCGTTAGTGTGCAACATAACTCAAAAAGTTATGGACAGATTTTGATGAAATTTTCAGGGTTTGTTGGAAATGGGCCCCCCCGTGGGCCCCCCCACCCCCGATCACCACCAAAATTTAATCATTTCTTCCTTATCCCATTTCCAACAAACCCTGAAAATTTCATCAAAATCTGTCCGTAACTTTTTGAGTTATGTTGCACACTAACGGACAGACAAACAGACAGACAAACAAACAAACAAACAAACCCTGGCAAAAACATAACCTCCTTGGCGGAGGTAATTACTCAGCTACTCAAATAAACTTTTTTGAATAATATAAAATAGAAATGTTCTTAAAATGTTACCAAAGCTTAAATAAGATGATTGACAATAAAACTATTATATGAATGTATTTATTGTGTTTTATATTTCAGCATCAATTGTCATTATTTATTTTGTATTTGGAACATGATGATGTATTTAATGTATTTTTCCAGAACAAATTTCAAGTACCCCCTAGGGTTCTTTCCAGTACCCCTGGGGGTATGTGTACCCCACTTTGGGAACCCCTGGCCTAAGTCATCATGTTCAAGTAAAAAAAAAAAAAAAAAAAAAAAAAAAAAAAAAAACATTAAAAATGACCATAAACTCTATATTTGGTTCAGTTCCTTCTGATTTTTTAAAAAACTTTAAAGTAAGTTATTATATTAAGAAGTTAATGATATTCAGAGATTGAAAGTAAATGTCATGTTGATACCTTTTTTAAATAAGATAACAGACTTTATTTTACAAATAATTTATAGTTCAAAGAATATGATTTCAACTAATGTTTGGAAGGGTCTTAAATGACGGTTAAGGTGACGTTTAGTGCAATAATGTAGTTTTTGATTTTTGCTCATTTTTTTTAGAGTAAGCATAACAACATAAGCCTTTAAATTGCACAAAAACATGTTATCACTTTCCTAACGTGACTGCCTAGATAATTTTTTTCAGATTTTTCAGGAAACACAAAAAATTTAACCAGAAATTGAGGATTTGATGATTTAGGCAAAAGACTCATTATTGTCAAAAACTTACTTTATGACGATGTACGATCTGTTTTGGAAGGTGAACAAAATATCAAGCTCATGTCTTAATAATTTTTTTTAAATCTAGAAAGTACTCTGCTTTTTAGTCTGTTTTGACAAGTAGTTACTGTCATGACTGCAGCTTTTTTATGCTTGCCGACATAAGTATCAGTGATTCAGTGGACTATTTTTATCCAAAGCATATTTATATTATAGTTGCATGAATGAAATAGTTTCCTATAAGATCAGGATGTTGAGTTGATGAAATACATGCTGTGAACTTTGTCATAATAGTGAAGAATTTGTGAGAAAGCGGTGAATTTTTCTCTGTTATTCCCTGTTTTGCGATTAAGTTTTATCTCTGTTGGTAGTTAGTCACAGTCAAAGCAAACACAAGCCTAATGACTTCTTCATCACACATATTTTCTATAATCTTTGTAGATGTGACGCCAAACGTGCCAAAAATGCAGCTCTGTCTCTTCTGCCAGTGATCGGCTGGATGAAAATGTACCGTATCAAAGAATGGCTGCTCAGTGACATTGTGTCCGGTGTCAGTACTGGCCTCGTGGCTGTGCTTCAGGGTGAGTACTGCTCCTAATGTTGAACATGTTCAGCAGGAGTCATCAGTTTATCACCTGCACAGAGCACTGAAGTGACTTGAACAGCATTAACCCTTTCATCATTAATTATGAGAACATTAGTTAAGATTTTTTTCTTGAGTGTTATTATTCCTCCATAGGCATGAAAAAAACAATGTGATCAAGGTTTTGTTTTTTTTTTTCTTTCATGGAGTTACAAAAATGTCCATGCATTTAATTTTTGAATTAAAGAAATGTGTTTAAAACCCAATATCAGAAAGTGATATGAAAACAATGAAATATAAAATAAAATCTGATGTTTTCTCACATTTTAACATATTCTAATGCTAGTTATTACTCTTTTCATGGAGATAATATGCAAAAAAAAAAAAAAAAAAAAAAAAAAAAAACTTTTTTTTCTAACAGATAACTGATTTCCACTCAAACATGTTAGTGCAGATCAGGTTTATCTAGAACAGTACAGTTACAGTAATGGTCTGAATGTCAGTGTATTATTATGGGATGGTGCATAAATGTCCACTGTGTTGGCTGATGTGGAACTAAAACAACAAAACCCATGAATATACAAGAGGACAGCTGGAGAAGAACTGTCCACTGGAGTGACCACTGTGCATGAAAGGGTTAAAGTCATTCTTTCATTCATAATATACTGAACTGAAAGCAGACTGGATGGTGGGACGTCTTTGCTGCAAAGGATGTAATCCAAGAAAGTACTGGGATCATGTTTTTGTCATAAAGTGTGTAATGTATTTTACTTTAGGACAAGATCAGCAGAAATATTCTTGTTGGACTTTAAACACACTAACAAATTTCCCGTAGAATTTACAGTAAATACCAGGCAAAAAAGTTGCCAATAAAGTGCTGTAAAATCATTTGCTACTTCATGTAGAAAATAACACTGGTCTACAATTTTTTTTAGAAATGATTTGCTTCAGAGATTAAATGTGCTAAATGTTACGTATTTTAATAAGATTAACTGGAAAATAAATGACAAAAGTGCCGGTTTCCTGATGTTTTCAAGGTATATGATTAAGTGTTATTACACATATATTGGTTTATGTACATTTATATAATAGTTTTATAAATCTTCCACCAAATAGAACCTGTAAAGTGAATGTATTCTAATGTGCAGACAGTGTTTTGAAGTAGATCTTGTAGCTCTGAGACAAATATTCCTTTTGAGTCAAACCCATTCTCTCATTAATTCTTGAATTTCCCGTTTTGACCCAAGGCTGTATCTTGGAAAGTTCAGCCAACTAGCATTTTTTACTTGATTTTTCTTTATCAGTGACTCTTATGTGGTAAAATTTCATTACTTTTATTCTGGAAGCATTTTCCTTGTAGACCAGTGTTATTACAGTATATTACTTAATTCTTTTTACAGGTTTTTGCTGTATAAATTACAGCAATGTATTGTTGTTTCATATTCCAAACAACCATTTATTGCATTTTAGTTTTTGGGTTTTGACTGCTCCTGTTCAACTCTAGCAAACGGAGCGAACAGACCCTGGACTATTGGAGGCATTTCCAAACGCGGCTAATGCACACAGCTAGCATTAGCTTCACTTAACCTGTTTTTAGCTAGCTAACATTTGCAAAAACGATGCATTCTGAGTCCCACATCCCCAATATTCCATATGAAACATGACTAAGATAAATAAAATAATGTGAAATACAGTCACTCACACTAATAAAGAAACATTATTCTTACTAAAATGCTAGTTTTGACAAGTCCTACATTACACACCGAGTTAAAACAGACATCTACACAGTCAAATTATGTTGCATGAAGTTACTACTTGAATCATATTTTAATTTTGTGGGTTAATAATGTTGTACTTACACTTTATTGAGTGGATGGATGTTGGGTTCACTCCCCTCTTTCCGCCTTCATGTCCTCTTTCGTGCCTTATAATAAAATTGTAATTTGTATTGTTTACAG